>NC_081410.1:202897458-203009958 GCF_030272615.1 Cryptomeria japonica
TCTATGACCATACTTGTTACAGTTAAAGCATTTCCCATTAAATTTGTAAGCATTAGGTTGTCTTATTGGTTTGCTATGATCATGTTTGTTTGCAGTACCAGAGCTTTCACCAACTTCAAAGCCAAGGCCATTTGTATCACCATTAGGTTTCTGATTCTTCAGCATGTCATCAAGTTCCTTTGAACTTTTCTTGAATTTATCCTTGTGTTGATTTGGAGTAGCCAATTCATTTTCCAAGAAGTCCTGTCTCATGAGTTCAGTTTTATCACGTTCTAAGTGAATTAGATCTGTCTTTAGCATATCATTCTCATGAGTGAGTCTTAGATTTTCATTTGTAGCATCATTGATTCTTATAGTCAAGTCATCTTCATTCTTCTTCTATCTTCAATTTCTTTACAAAACCTCATAGTCATATCCTGCATCTCATTCTTTGTTGTACTGATTTCTTGTCTCAGCTTGTTTACCAAATCATTAAGAGTTTCCTTTTCATCTTCATCATTCTGCATCTTTTCACAAAGTTCTCTTCTCTTGTTCCTTGCAATAGTGAAATTCTCTTGAAGTCCTTGAATGATATCCTGAGCATCCTTCAAATCATCTTCAAGTTTGATATTCTTCACATTTTCTGCATCATAGTTTGAGAGAGCTATTTCCAATTGCTTTCTCAAGTTTTCCATCTCTACCAGAGACAAGATCTTCCTCAAGCTGTTAGGCTTTTGAAAATAGAGGACCAGGCTCTAATACCAATTGTTAGGATTCCCAAAGATACTGAAGGGGGGGGGGGGGGGTGAATCAGTATCTTATCGGTTAGATAATTTTCTTAACATATAACATGAAAAACATATTATAACTGTGTACCGGTAAACCAAAAATAATGCAACAAATAAGAATAACAACCACAACATGAAAAGCACACCATAACACAATATTTTAATGAGGAAACTCGGTGTGGGAAAAACCTCGGTGGGATTTGTGACCCACAATATTCGCTTACTGACCAATAAGGGAATATTACTGTCTACAATAGGGGCCTGCACATGCAGGAAGGCCAAGTGCCTAGAGCTCACTGCTCAGTTATAAAAGAAGTCACACTGACTTACAAAATTGGATTATACAAATCCAATGTCTTGTACTGCTTCATATCAACATCTTCTATGCCAGATTAGTACCAGTTTAAGCTCTACAATATACATAAACCCTTATCCTAATAATTCACACATTAGGTCTGCTATATTCTTTTTCATACTTCGCTCTATAAATGATCTACAATGATCTCATATATATATTAAGCATATTACAAACCACCATGTCGGCTTACAAAAGATTTTACAATTAATTACAAAATACATTTATACAAAATTCTTGTTGGCCATGGTGCCAGTAATCTTCTTTTTGGTGTCGGTGATCTGTATGCCAGTGTAGAGTCTATCGGTGTCGGTGCCTGTGTCAGCCTGCCAGTGTCACATGATTGTAAGGTTGCCATCAATGACAATACCTTAAATCACCTACAATTTCTCATTGGAGTGTGCATTTGCCAACACTATGGCTAAAAGATGGGGATAAAAATTCTAAGTTCTTTCAGGCATCTGCAAAGATTAAGCAAGCCGCATCTACTATTCATTTCTATAAATGCCTCTTCTCCAGGGATAAAATTAACTAATGAACAAGAAATTAGGGAAGAGGGTGAGCTGTTCTTTAAAAAAATTTCTTGCTCCTTATCCTCCTTTTGTTCCTGAGGAGTCTAGTGTCGAGGTATTGCTAGATTCTATCCCTTGTCTGATTTCACAACATGATAATGATTATATGATGCAAACTTTCTCTCTTGCTGAACTTCAAGAGGTGGTAGTTTCGATGGCTCCTGACAAGTCTCTAGGTCCTGACGGTTTCACCATGCTATTCTTTCAAAAGTGTTGGGACGTTTTAAGTTTTTATCTTTTAATGGCTTTGGAGGAGTCAAGACAAAAAGCTTTTATACTCAAGAACTTCAATTTAACCCATCTTTCTCTTATCCCCAATTCCAACAACCCTCAATATTTTGCAAAATTTAGGCCTATCTCCTTGTGTAATACAGTTTACAAGATCTTCACAAAAGCTATTTATCTCCAGTTAAAATCCTTGACACCTAAAGTAATATCTCCTCAACAAGGAGGTTTTATTCCTGGTAGGGAAACATCAGAAGGTACGCTTGTGGCCCATGAAGCTTTGCATTCAATTAACTCTTCACAGGCCCTTTCTTTCATAGCTAAATTAGACATGTTGAAAGCATATGATAAAGTATGTTGGTCTTTTCTTTTGAGAGTGCTTAAAAAGTTTGGCTTTTTGGATAAGTGGTGCAAATGGATCAAAAATTGTCTCTTTGGTGCAGATTTCTCAGTTATTATTAATGGTAATCCTTCTGGTTTTTTTCGAGCCACTCAAGGAGTTAGACAGGGTGACCCACTATCACCTTTTCTCTTCATTATCATGGCAAAATATTTTAATAGATTGGTCAATAAACAACTGACTCTGGGTCTTTGGAAGGGGATATGCATCCCTAATACTTCAATTTCCATCACCCACACTTTATTTGTAGTTGATACACTTCTATTTGGTTGTTCCAACATTCAAGAAACAAGGCATATTAAGAAAATGTTGGACATATATACTTCCGGATCTAGGCAGAAAATCAGAGCTCAAAAATCTAAACTATTCATATTTAATACTTCTGAAAAGGTGTCTAACAACATTATCCAGACATTAGGCTTTCCAGTGGATTCTCTTCCATCTTCGTACTTTGGCATCCCCTTCTTTATGGGAGTAGGGAAACCCTCTTTTTGGAATTCTGTGATTGATAGATTAAAAAGAAGAATTTCTGTGTGGAAAGCTAGATGGTTATCTCTGTCAAGCAGAATCCTTCTTGTCAAAACTGTTTTGGCTACAATCCCAAACTACTATATTTCAATCCTTCAAGCCTCGAAATCTATTGTTTCCCATATTGAGAAAATTATTCGGAATTTTATTTGGAAAGGTAATCTTTTAGAAGATAAAAAGATCCTGCTTGTGTCTCTCAACTAAATGACTACAAGTAAATCTACGGGCGGGGTTGGTCTACACTATCTTTCAAAAAAGAACAAGGCCTTTGGGGGAAAGTTGGTTTGGAATATTTATGTAAAACCACATGCTTTGTGGTATCAAATTATGCAAGCAAATTATTTAGATACTTCTACCCCATCACATGTTTTTACTATCCTTAATCCTCCATCAGGATTTGCAATTTGGAACTTCATGATGACTTCTAGGAATGTGATTACTAGATATTTATCTTGGCAAATACATAATGGCAAAGATGTCAACTTCTGGCATGATTCATGGAGTGGTCTCGCCCCTCTTAATCTTGAGGAATCTCTAGTAAATGGAATCCCTATATTTATTACTCAATGGAGATCTTACCTTTATGATTACATAGATGATCTTGAGAAGCCTTCAAATCGTGTCATTTGGAAGAATCTAGCTTCACTCCCAATCTCCCCAGCTCAAAAGGTAAAATTTTCTTTGATTCTCAAGAACCACATTATTTTTCTCTCTAATGGTTTGGACAAATTGATATGGTGCCCTATGAACAATGAAAAGTACTCTATCAAGAAAGGGTATAAGGCAATTCATCAGATGTCGGTTCAATCCTATTCACAAAGAGCTTATAACTTTTGTTGGAACAACAATATTCTTCCCAAGGCATGGATGTTTGCTTGGCTTGCTCTACACAAGATAATACTTACCAGTGAGAGACTTGATAAATTAAATATTGCACTTCCATTTGCCTGTGTAATTTGTGGTGAGCATAATGAAACGTTAGATCATCTCCTCCTCCAATGTGATTTTGCTCATTATTGTTGGATGTTTACGCTTGCTAAACTTTCCTTTAGCATCCCTCTTCCAAATAATGTATGGGATTTTTTCTAGTCCTGGCCAGTCTTATACTCATCCTCTCTTTTTGCATGCATTTGGAAAGTGATCCCATCCACAGTAGTATGGTCACTCTGGTGGGAAAAAAATAAGCGTATTTTTAGAAAACAAACATCTCCTCTTTCTGATGTTTTCAATTACATTGAAAAATTAGTATCAAAACTGGTTAATGCTTATGTTTCAAATCAGTTCAATCCAAGTAGTGAATTTACTTCTTGGGATGGTCAAGTTATTAATTGTTGGAAGGGCATCTCTATTCCCATATCACCTTGCTTTCCGAGAGAGAGGATTAGTAAAATTGATAGAAATAAAGTGAAATGGTGTCCTTCGAATTCAACACATTTTAAATTGAATTTTGATGGCTCCTCTAAAGGGAACCCAGGTGATGCAGGAGTGGGAGTAAGCATTAGAGACCACACAAGGTGTGTTTTTTCTTTGAAATCTGTTTCCATTCCATCGGGTACTAACAACTACGCAAAGGCATATGCTTTTCTTGAAGGCATTCTACTAGTTAAAAAAATGAACATCTCTTATATTCACATCGAAGGTGACTCACCTATTATTATCAACGCTTGCATAAAGAGAAATATTGACAACTGGCAGATAAGATATTTGCTTGAACAAGCATGGGCACTCATTGATACATTTGTAAATTTTACTATTTCACATGTGTATAGAGAAGGAAACCGGGTTGCAGATCATTTGGAAAATATGGAAAGTTCCAAGGTAGAACCTAATATGATGGGTCTGAATTGTGATCTCGATTCTTTTCCATTCCTTAGAAAAATAATTTTGGAGGACATGGGTACAGGATAATATTGCAAATGGTTATGCAGTTGTTTTCATAATATAAAAAGTTGGTATGTGAGGTATTATAATTGCAGGGTTTTGTGGTTGTACAATATCTGAATGATGTGAATGGATGTTTATTTGGGCATCTATGAAGCAAGGCAGACTGTGGAATGCTATGTGAATGTGTACAACTTTCATGATGTTTTGGTTCAGACTTCATCTTGGTCAACATACTTCACGAAGCATTCGATACTTGGAGATGACTTGCGACATTTGGTATTCTGGACATTACGAGATATATTGTACTTTTGTGGCATATTAGGGATTTAAGTTTCACAACCTTTCTATGTAATATCAAGCAAGGATCAGAGTTTTTCTTTTTGGTTCTTTTCTCTAGGAACTCTTTGAAGCAGCTTATGTAAAGAAATATATAAATAAAATATATTAAGTGGCACTGCCACCTTTTCTCAAAAAAAACTAAAACTTTTATAACTTAGTTTTTATAATAAAAAATAATCTAAAAAATGTTAAAAAATAATTGTGAATCTCACCTTTCAATAAAGATTAGATGAAAATGGTGAATAAAATATGGATGTTTTGTTATAGATGATGGCATGAGGGTAGAGCAGAGAAATCAAGGAAGATCTTCGTACAAGCCCTAAATCACACAAGAATGGCAGGAAAGTGGTTGAAATCGATATGTTTGATATAGTAGACAAGGATATTTTTTCCACCAGACACTCTACAAGTATTGGTAGAGTGATTGGGAAGAATCGAAATAGAGAAGATATTCGAAGATGGATGAAATCTTCTTGGAAAAATGCTAAAGAACTATACTTAAATCCAAAGCAATTTTTCATGACTGAATTCAAAAGTGAAGTTGATCGAAATGATATTTTGGTAAACGGCCCATGGCTAATGAAAATTGCTATGTATTTTCACAAAGATGGACTACAAATTTTGATCCCTGAATATGAAATCTAGGTGACAAATTGGTGTGGATACAATTGTATAAGCTACCATTTGAATTTTGGAGCGAGGACTGTTTGTGAAAGATTGGAGATAATATTGGCCAAACGCTTGATATTGATATGAGTGATGATGATGCAGCAATCTTTTTATGTAAGAATATGAATCATCACCATTTATTCAATACCTAAGAATATAAATTTAAAAACTGTAGTAGGAATATGGACATAGGAAATTGAGATTGAAGAAGTATTTTTTTATGTGTCATATGCAAGAAAAGGAACCATAAAGAAAATAATTGCAAAATCACCCCTTAAAAAGTATGGTTGCCAAAATAAAAAAATAACGTTGTGGAGGCAATTGAGGATAAAAATAGAGACTCTACATTTGGTGGCAATCCATGTATGCAAGAAAGAGACACCATGAATATTGAGTCTTCCCCTTCTTCTCCCCTGAGAATTGAAGAAGGGATTTCCTTCCAAATTGTATCCCTTGTTTGAGAAGTCCCCAAACAGAGGAGGAAAAGTTATCAATGATGAGGAAGAGCAAGAAATGACACCTTTGAAAAAATGTAGAGATGAACTGAATATTATAGAGACAAGAACAATTAGCCGAACATTGGCAAAACAACCAATGCAAACACCTTCTAGGCCAAAAATTGGTAGAAAATCGAATGACAAAAAGAGGGCAGAAGATGGTCTTCTTTCTGAACAAACTTCCATCAAAGTTTATATGACAATATCCAAGGGAGGAGGCTGTTCCCTTGGAGGCCAATGAAGATTCTGATATGGAATGCTAGGGGCTTAAATGCCCCTAACAAGCGACGTATGATCAAATGCCAAATAAAAAATTAATTGATCGAATTGTGCTCCTTCAAGAAACCAAATTATCAAAAGATGATGCAATGAAATTTATAAAATACTTTTATAGATGGATAGGGGATGTTGTCAATTCTAATGGAGCATTTGGAGGCATATGCACAATGTGAAAACAAAACAAAGTTTCAGCTCATGTCATACTTTCAAACTCAAACTAGATAAAAATAGTGGTATGAAGTTTAATTTCTAATCTTGATTTTACACTTTATAACATTTATGGGCTCGTTAAAAATTAGAATTATTGAAAAATCTACAAATTGATCTCATAGATCAAGGAGGGAAAGTGATATTGGGTAGAGATTTTAATGCAATTATCCATCCCAGTGACAAGATTGGAGGTTTAGGAAGGATGGGACAATCTTAAAAAGATTTTGCAAGTTTCATATGTAGCTTCGGCCTAATAGATGTAGAACCAAAAACTGACAAGTACACATGGACAAATACATGATGTGAATTCTCAAACATTGTTGAGAGGATAGATCATTTTTAGTTGTTAGATGAATGCCATAATGTTTCCTATCTACCAAACACAATTATAAAACCTATCCCTATTTCTGATAATTATCTTATGGAAATCAGATTGATAGAGGAATCAAAATCAATTAAATGTCAATTTATATTTGAAAAAATATGGTTCAGATGGCCAAGGATGATAGAGATTTTAAAAACATGGTGGATGGAATCGGTTGATATTAGGGGCACCAAGATGTTTGTTTTTTGTTAGTGACTACAAATGTTCAAAGAAAAATTATGACATTGAAACAAACACACCTTCAATTTTTTTTTGAAGAAAATAAAAGAATTGAGGATGAAATGGAAAAGCTCAATGAATATGTCATTTAGAATAGGATGTCCCAAAGAAAATTTTGTAGAGAAAAAGAACTTATGGATGAATATGATGAGATATTGGCTCATGAGGAATGTTATTGGAGATCCAATTCAAGAGGTGATTGGCTAAAAGAAGGGGACCACAACACATGTTTCTTCCACAACTTCACAAAGCTTCACAGAAATTGGAACAAAATCACAAAAATATAAGATAGAAATGGGGACATTTTATCAAAAGGTAAAGATATTGAGAATGAAGGAATCAAATTATTTAGTGATTTACTGGGGTGAGAAAGTTAGGTAGAGTTTGTGATGTTTTTTTAGTTGCAGGTTGGGTTAAGGTGGAGCATTACAAGACTTTTTAGAATTTAGGGCTGGCTAATGGTTATGTTTGGAAGGACCTCGTGAATGGCCGCTTGGTGGATCTTAGGATGCTTGTATGGAGTTGACCCAGATTCTTGCTTTGTGAGAGTGTAATTCACTAGTGGGGCATGATGTTCTGGCCTAGGGCAAAGATTCTTCTGGTAAGTACTCTATGGATACTGGTTACTTGGAACTTATTTGACAAATGTCTAGAGGGGAGGAAGTTCCTTGGTGGAAACATGTGTGGAGTAAATTTAATTGGCCTAAATGTAACTTTTTTATGTGGTTGGTTGTTCAAAATTGTTGTTTGACTTGGGATAATTTGTGCAAATGGGTTTTCCAAGGTCCTTCTATGTGTGCTCTTTGTGGTAGCAGTGCAAAATATTTTTCTCATCTCTTCTTTCAATTCTCTTTTGCTTGGAAAATTTTGAATTTCTGGTGGGAACTCTGGAACCAAGCCCATTGGTATGTTTTCTCTTTAGCTGAATTTTGGGCTCCTTGGGGTAACCCTCTTATTAAAAATTCTTTTCTTCAGGTTGCTTGGGCTATTCGACCCTCTTTCATTATTTGGCATATGTGGCTAGAAAGGAATCATTAGATTTTTTGTGATGCTAGGAAGATTGTTCAACATTTGTCGTGGATAATTATTCATTCTATCTGAGAGACTATTATGGTGAAGTGTGTTTTTGACAAGGATGTGGATCTTGGGGATGTTGATATATGTAATCGATTCAATTTTCCTCTTTAGGGAGGTGCTCCTTCTCCTGGGGGAAAACATGCTTGGTAGATAAAGATAAATAAATGTCGTCACCCTTTTCAAAAGATTAACAGGGAGGGTCGCTGGTCCTCTCCCCCTTAGGAAGTTTCAAACTTAATATTGATGGCTCTTCTCGGGGGAATCCTAGCCATGCTGGTATTGGTGGAGTTGGTCATGATAGTTTTGGTGTTGTCTAGTTTATCTTCTCAATTTATAAGGGTTTCCATATCAATAATTTTATGGAGGCTCTTGCCATCTTGTATATGGTGGAGTGTAGTTGTGCCCTTGGCTGGAAATAGATTATTTGTGAATCTGATTCTTAGGTGGTGGTGACTTTGTTGAATGCGTGTCAGTTAGACGGGGTTAGCTGACAATTGGCTGTGGTGATTAGGTAAATTATTTAGTTGTGCAATTCCTTGGAATCTACTACTTTTTGTCACATTCCTAGGGAATGGAATGGAGTTGCCGTTTGGCCAAATGGGCTTCTAATCATGGATTGGGTTGGGTTAGAATATAGTAGATAAGGGGCAATTGTCTCTGAATATGTCTCATTTGCTGGACCATTTAGTAGATATTGATAGAGTAGTGTAATTTTCTCTTTATTGGGCGCTTGGCCCTTTTTTCTTTGTATCTCTTTCTTAGTTCTAATAAATCTTTATCCCTATTCTGGACAAGATCAGAGGAAATTTAAATTGCTACTTTGCAATTGGGCCCAAACAAAGCATTGGGTCCAAATGACTTCATGGGCATGGTCTTTTAGAAGTGTTGGGAATTTATGGACCTTAAAAATTAGGGGGTGGTTGAAGAATCAAGGAAAAAAGGAGTTATATTAGAGGAAATAAACAATAAAAATATAGAATTGATTCCTTGAAGAAACCAAAATTCAAGACATTTGTTGATTTCCTTCCCATATCATTATGCAACAACATATACAAAATTATTGCCAAAGTGATGGTAAACAGATTGAAGAGGTTGCTTCCCAATTTGATTTTAATGGAGCAAAATGGTTTTGTTCCAAATCAAAACATCACCAGTGTCATCATAATCCCACATGAGGTGCTATACTCAATAAAAAAAAACAATTATAGAGGAATGATACTTAAGTTGGACATCAACAAAGTATACGATCATGTCCAGTAGAGGATTTTAATGAAAGTATTAAGCAAGTACAAATTTTGTGACAAATGGAATGAGTGGGTTTTTCATCTACAAGGTACTCTATAATGGTTAATGGTGCTCCTTGTGGTCTCTTTCAAGGTAACCAAGGATTGTAACAAGGGGATCATTTATCCCTGATCCTGTTTGTACTCATGGTTGATCCATTAAGCATGAGAATTTCCTCACTGGTTGAATCTAATCATTGGAAAGGAATTAATGCTATTCCAAGGATCCCCCCTTCTCACATGAATTATTTGTAGATGACACATTGCTTTATGACATGAATCTCCACTCATAGAGCTGCATAGAATTAAACAATTATTGGATGATTACTATCTAGCCTTAGGTTAGCAGATCAATAAAGAAAAATCGAGCATATTTTTATTTAATACGGGGCTTTCAATGCAATGGAGAATAACATCCATTATGGATTTGAAATTGGGAAGATCCCATCTATATATATTTCAGTGTGCCTCTATATCATGGAGCTGTAAATAATAGGTTGTGGAATGATACAATAGAAAATTTTGGTAAAAAGATTGAAGATTGGAAAGGGCAATGGCGAACTATGGTTGGTAGAATAACAATGATAAAGGCAGTATTGTCTGCTATACCAATATATCTTCTCTCAATAATGGAAATTACAAAAAAAATTACAAAGGGGATTTCAAAGCTTCAAAGGTCATCCCTTTGGGATGGAGCTAATGATCAACATAAAATTCCTTTGATAGCATGGGATTTGGTAAAAGGACCCAAAGTCACAGGTGAAGTTGGTATTTGAGACATAATGACACAAAATAAGGCTCTTAGAGAAAGTCAATATGAGGCATGTACATGGAGCCAGAAGCCTTGTGGAGAAGAATATTGAGAACAAAATATGTGGATGTGGAGGTACCCAACAAAATACTAACTATTGTGAATCCCCCTCTCGGATCCTCAATATGGAACTTCATTCTAGAATGTCATGATCTAATCAGAGAAACAAATAAGAGAAAGAAGTCTAGTCCATCTATTTCCTGATATGTCTGTAGCAGAAATTAAGGAGCATTTGACAACCTACAATTCTAAATTTCTTGTCAAACAGAGAGCCTTAAAATTAATGAATGGGCTATACATTGATGTAGAAAATGAGACAAAAGCCAAATGGCAGGATATCTTCAAAATAAAGGATGTCGGTGAACAATCTCAAGTTGAAATTGTTGATGTCACCAAGCAAGATCCTGATGTCACCGAGCAAGGTCCTGATGCTACCAAGCAAGACCCGGCTGACACTATTCAAATTGATGAAGATGTCATGGATGAAGAAGCACTGGAGCAGGAAATGATTGAAGGCACTACCTATGCAAAACTTGTATCTAGTGAATCTGTCTTAGAACAAGTTCAACCTTATCCACTGGTCAAGCCACCTGTCTCTATCGAAGCTCCTAAGGATACATAACAAGGCACTGAAGGTCACAAGTCTGAAGCAGCAGAAGATACAACTAAAGATTAGAGATCTCAAGCACCTTCAAGCACTGAAAATGTTACAGCTGAGACCCCTAGTACCAAGACACCCAAGGACACCACAATGGCTACAGGAACTGACCAAAGTGTTGCATCTACTGAGCAACCTACCGAGGGTCAGCAAGCCTCACAAGCACTTGTCTTAGTACAACCGACCAAAGGTAAAGAGAATAAGGTGAGAAAGCATAGTTTCAAAGTTGATTTAACTAAACCGATAGTGTTGCCGAATGTGGATATCTCAAAATTAAAAGGGCAAGCACTTATTGATTTCAGTGAACTCTGCAAAGCAAAGGCCGAACAAGAAAAACAATTGGCCATTCAAACGAAGAATAAATTACTATAGAAGGTAAAGACACTACTAACAAATATGCTACCTTCAGCAACAGTGTCAACTAATGCAACCATCCACATTCAATTGGATGAACTCCTTACTCAAATAGAAATATTTGGAGTTGATACATCTGAGTACTTGAGCAAGCTAAAAGATAAAGAGCTTACTGCAAAGATGATAGAAGAGGTACAAAAAGCTCTCGATAAAGGAAAAGTAAAGCTTGTCAAATTCATTACTGAGTTGTCCCCTCAACTCAAGCATATTCTTTATTTATTTCAGAAACTTTGTACATTTTCCTTATTCATTAAAGATATCAAGAATAAAACTGATGCAATTGAGAAAGAGATCACCGATCTCTCAACTAAGTTGACCACCGAGCCCAATTCAGTTCAGAATTTTTATACCAAGCTTCAACAGCTCATGGCTCAACAGTTAGACCTCAGAAATGAAGAGCATAAGATCAGGATGGATATAATGACCCTCCAGATATTATTCCTTCCTCATCTCACGTCAGTTCAAGAGAAGATTAACCAAGCTACACGCCTATCTACTACACAAGAGGGAAGCACTCTTGATGGCTTAATATCACTATTGGCTTGTATTCAAGCACAAAATTCTTTAATGGAAAGTGTAAAGGATGCACTCTCAGTCGCACTCACCGACGCCCTGAACAAGTATAAATCTATTTTTGATCAGTTACTGCCCCCAAATGGAAATTAAGTTTTTGATGTTTGTCAAAAAAAGGGGAGTAATACTACATATAATACTACATAGTAATATACTATATTTGGAGAGTGATACAGTTTTGGTAATACAGTCTTGAGTATTGTATACAGGGGAGTATACCGAGTAGAGCAAGCAGAGCACACAAGCACAAAATAGAACCGAGCATGCAAAATCTGAGTAATATACAGAGTAATGATAAGGGGAGTATATTTGCATATACTATTTCATTGACTATTGTATATATTGTCAAGTGTAGTCATTTTGCAAAGTATATAGATTTTGAGTTATGACTTTGAAAGTAGTTTTTGTCAAACATCTCAACTTATGTCAAAAGGGGAGATTGTTACTACTTATCAAATTGCCATTGGTTTTTATATTCAAAGTCATACTATATATTCTAGTTGGTTAGCACTACCGAATCATGTAGTTGGTATAAACAGAGAAGTCGGTATGCACAGTCTAGTCGGTTACAGAAGAAAGCAGTCATAGAACGCAGTATACACCAAAGCTGTCTACCGAGTATCTTTTTATGGCTACCGAGCAATAAAGTTAACACACTGATTTGATATTCACCGAGTGAAACGTGTTACCAGATACATTGAACCTGAACATGCATATGAAAACGTGTTACAAGATCAAGGCACATCTAACCGTTATTACATTGGAAATTGCACTAGAAGATTATGTATGATTACGAGGTCAATCCAACCAATGAAATATTTTGTTTAGTTATTCATTCGAGGAATCTTGTTTGTAAGATCGAAGCAATGAATTAGATCACCATTTTAAGAGATCTATATATACAACATTATTGAAGTGTATGTATGTATGAAGGAAGACTGTTACAGAGACACAGAGGTCACCGAGAAGGTTTTCAGAGAATAGTCAAAGAACAGAGTAAACAGAAGGGTTTACCGAGTTACTATATGGGTTACCGAGGTATGCTATAAGCAAGGTAATCTTATCCTGAGCACATAGAATCTGCTATAACATTTCAGATGTAAAGTTGCAGATGTTTGTAATGATTTTATTGTAATATTGTGAAGTTGAAAGAGAAACCTTTAACAGGGTAAAAGACTCTAATCAAGTCTATAAATTGTAAAGCCTCTAACCAGGTGCATCATTCAGAATAAATGTTGTAAAATCCTTTAGCAAGGTAGATCTAACAGATCTTGTTACTCCTAATAGGGTAAGCTATCAGAAATAGCTAAACATGTAGCTCTAACGAGCATCTTTATTATTGCAGTAGTGAAGTTGTGGGTGCCATCCCCACCACAATTTTTCTCTCTAACCAGGAGTTTCTGTGTGACCAAAATATATGTGTTATGGAGTGAATCATGTATGATTGTTATCTGTTTATTTTAACTTTATTTTATGTTACTGCACTATTCTGTTTATGCATAACAGTAAGGTTATTATTAAAGAAAAGTTTTGAAGTACTGATTCACCCCTCCCCTCTCAGTACATTAGCTTTCCATATTGGGCCTAACATGATTAAATGTATTATGTGGATTAGATAATGTTAATCTTATATGCATGTATGTGGTTATCTTATTAAATGCAGTAATTTGGATCATGAAGAATGTAGATTTGAATAATGGAATGTATTCAATTGTTGATAATGCAATTAAAGTATGCATGAAAAGTAGATGCATGGCATATGTGTTAATGTAAGGTTGATCGAAATGTATGGTTAAATTGTAATGGATGAACTTCTCATGTTATCTATATTTTTATCTTATCGAACGAATTTTACCCTTGTTTAAAATATTATCATGTCATTAAGTTAATCAACTTAATTGGATTAATTAGCGTGGGTTGAGTTAAGTGTTGAATCAAGTAATCATGTTGGGAAACTCTTTAGGTGTTATTTAAGTCTTTCATTGTGTAATTTGAACTTAATGACAATTCAATGTATCATTATTCTATTTTAACTTAAAAAAATAGAAATATTTGCACTCTATTCTTGAGTTTTAGCTTTATCCTTTCGGGGTTTCCTCACAGGGCATTATAGAGCCTCCATAAAATTATTGGTATGGAAACCCTTATAAATTGAGAAGATAAACTAGACATCACCAGAACTATCATGACCAACTCCACCAATACCAGCATGGCCAGGATTCCCCCGAGAAGAGCCATCAATATTAAGTTTCAAAATTCCTAAGGGGGAGAGGACCAACGACCCTCCCTGTTAATCTTTTGTAAAGGGTGATGACATTTATTTCTCTTTATCTACCAAGCATGCTATCCCCTAGGAGAAGGATTACCTCCCTAAAGAGGAAAATTGAATCGATTACATATATCAACATCCCCAAGATCTACATCCTCGTCAAAAAAACACTTCACCATAACAGTCTTTTGGATAGAATGAATAATTCTCCACAACAAATGTTGAACAACCATCCTAGCATCACAAAAAATCCGATGATTCCTTTCCAGCCAAATCTGCCAAATAATGAAAGAGGGTCCAATAGCCCAAGCAACCTAGAGAAAAGAAGTTTTAATAAGAGGGTTACCCCAAGGAGCCCAAAATTTAGCTAAAGAGAAAACATACCAGCAAGCTTGGTTCCAAAGTTCCGACTAGAAATTCCAAATTTCTTGAGCAAAAGAGCACTGAAAGAAGAGGTGAGAAACACATTTTGCATTGCTACCACAAAGAGCACAAAGGAATTAAATGCAAAAAAATCCCCAAAAGTCACCATTAAAGGATGAATTCTAGCTCATAATTTTCATTCCAAGCTGGAGAATTGTGAGGGCTGAGATCTACAGTGAGAAGGGATGAGCCAAAATCAAGCACTACAAACTACAAGTAAGTACCAAATTACTACTCACATTCCCATAGTTGCAGAAGCATTTGAGTTTTCTGTAAAAAACAAAATTCCCAAAAGAAAACAAGAAGTCGGGGAAGGGGAAGGGTCTAAGAAGGATGAGGGAACGAAGTAAAAGCCTAGGATAGTAAACTTGACTAAGAGACCCATGGAAAAATATCTATTAGATGCATTACCCAACTCAATTGATACAGGGGCCAAAAATATTTTTAAAGATAAAATGGAGGGTTGAAAGGATGTCGTAATTCCTATTGTAGGGAAAGACCTGTTCTGGTATTTCTATAAGAATAGAAATGATAAGGTTCCTGTGTGAAATCCTTTTACTTTTGATATGGGAAAATTAGTCATGTCGAATGTGTTCATAGATATTGAATTAATATAGTTGCTGGCAGATCATTACCACCCTGTCACTAAAACTGTCAGAATGCCAAACGAAAACCCTCTATTAGTCATTTCAAAATTAGTTGTTGTTGACTGTTTTATGTTGAACAAATAGGCCCTCACCGAGATTGACCTCAAGCAATTCATCATGGACTATACTAGGTTATACAGAATATTCTGAAAGGATGATCTCTTGTCTTACAAGAAAAAGGGCATAAACAACCAGCCTTTGGTGATCACAACTAATGAACCCTTCCTTGTGGATGAATTCCTTTGGTATTTTTCAGAGAATATAATTTGCTTTGTGTCATATATTAGGAGAAGATGTTTGGGCCAGGATGCCTATCTCTATGATGTACATGACCATTTACATATATTAGGAGAAGATGCTAGTGTCATATATTAGGAGTAAGGAATAGCCAAATTTGATTTGTAAGTGGAACAAGCTATAATCCCAAAATTGAAGTGTTGGCTGCATGGGTAAGTTCCAAGAAAACTAACAAGCCCAAGCTTGTGAATTTTGTGCAAGAAGCAAAAGGAAAAGCTATTTTGAAAACTATGAAAGATACTTCTCCATTGGAGATTTCCACTATGACTGTGCACTCGTCCATGTTTACAAGAGATGTTGTGAAGCATATGCAACAACGAATAATTTAGCTCAAAAAGGGTTAGGTTGATATGAATGATGAGATAAATAAACTATATATTGAAAAGGCTATGTGGAAGAAGAAGGTGAAGGAATTAGGTCAACAACAGAGTAAGACCATCATCTTGCATAAATGCACACCCTCTTAGCCAATTGACAATGCAAGGAGCAGCAAGAGCTGGGAGGAGGAGAAGAAAAGGTATGAGAAAGAAATTTAAGATTTAAAAGGCACCTATGAAGGAATTCTGCAGAAGGTACTTGAACAATTGTGTGGCACCTTTGAGCAAATATTGACCCACAGAGTAAAACTGGTAATGGTAAAGCTGGATGAGGTGTATAAAGGTTATGAGGCCCTGGTAGAAATGAAAAAGTATTTATAGAAGATAAACCCAAATTGGAGGCATTATCAAAAAGATGGAAACCAACATACCTCACTTTAGTCACTCTTCCTTCTCCGATAAGGGAGACTGAGAGAAAAGTACATACCATTGTTGAAGAACTAAAATATATTATTGGAGAAGAACAAAATATCAAGGCTTATATTGATTCTTTTCATACTATTTAGTATTGGATAATCCCACCAATCACAGATAAAGATCAACATATAAGGAGCTTTGAAGATTGGAGGGTTGATTTCAGTCAAATGGTCCAAAAATTATGGTGCGTATGAAAGAAGTAAAGGAGATGAATGTCAAAAATTTGAGCATCTTTCTAGACTAGATCACAACACTAGATGTAGTATATGCAATTTTTTTTACAGAGGTGAGGTCCATAACAGATGAAAGATGGAAGGATCATCTCATCAACATGCCTGTTATACAAGATTTCAAATGGCCAAGTGCCTATGAAGTTTATGAATGGGAGACAAAGTACTCGAAGGATACTAGAGTCTGAAAGGACATGGATACATGCCGATGAGCATGAAGACTTCCTAGTTAAAAGTAGAACCTTGCCAAACCCAAGGGTCACGGGTTCCTACTCGTATCATCCTGACAATGGGCTTGTTGATACTCTCCGGCCTTTCTTCTTTCCTCATTATGTTTCATTTCTTTATGTTGTTAAGATGCTCAAAAGGGCTTTCGTCTATTAATTAGTTTTAAGTAAAATAGTTATGAAAAGACATATTATAATGGTCTGAATCTTGTTGCTTCTCCCCATTTTGTATACAAGGGAGAAACCAAGACCAATAAAAATATATATACAACTGAACAAAGAGAAACACTAAAAGGGAAGATACTTCAAATATTTTTGTATCTCATTACAGTGGTGATATAATACAAGAATTTGAAGTTTCTGATTCAATTATTTGTTGATTGTTCAAGATAAAATATTGTGTGGTTGTCTCCGGTTATTTCTCTTTCTTGCATGTTTAAATCAAGTATCGAGGATATTTCTAATTTATCAAAGCAACTCTTACTGTTTTGTGTAATTTAGTTGATTAGGGTTATGCAAGGCAGGATTAAAAATCCATTCGATTAAGTTACAATAGTTGGAGAGGAGTAAATGATTTAATAATAAGAATCATACAATACTACATTCTTGCATATTTATACCAAGTATAAACATTATTATTGCCAAATAATTTGAATAAAGTCAAAAACAAGATCAGATGACTTAGTAACCTTGAATGAGGCACTGATCACAAACACATAATTTTAAAGTTATAATTTTGGTTCATTTATTTCCTTTTGAAGAAGTAAGATAGGAGTAGGAGTAGGAGTAGGAGTAGAAAAACACAAGATATTAACTTCAAGTAATTGTGTTGTACCAAGTGAATCAAAACCAAGGAATCAAGAAAATTCATAAGTTTGCTGAATCATAAGGTACACCAAACCAAGTCTTGCATAACCTAAAGAGTAGAATATTTATTTTTCTAAGGGAATCTTGTTCACTGGCCAAATCAGTTATTAAGCTTGATCATAGAGCTTAGCACACTCTTAGGTTTTTATAATTTGTTGATTTGGGAACCAACATGTACCATTGGTGATCAAAATGTATGGTGGCAGCCATAAAATAGTTAGTCCATTCAGAGCTAAGGAAGATGGCAATTGATGTTGTGAAGAGTACCTCTCTAGAACTAACAAGATGATTTATTATAGATGCAATATGCATCCAAACCTAGAAAGAGAGTCAGGCCTTGAAGGAGATTGTAGTGATGATGCAAGAAGCTATGGAAGAGAATAAGATGACTACATTCAAATAATTGGTTCGATTTCATAAAGATGCTCTCACTCCTGCTTAGATTGAATGACTTCAGGAAGTTCTTGAGGCCATTTGAATTTTGATCCTTACATTATATATCTAAGCTATGTAAATTTGCATGTGTTTAGTGAAATGGAGTTGCCCCCTACGATAACAGTTTGCCTAAAAAAAAAAAATTCTAAAAAGTGGCATGACTTCAATAAAAAATAACTTTATTGTACAAAGGATAAAATTATAATTTTTTAAACATGTATCACCAATATCTAGTTCACAAATATTTTTTCATAATTTTTGGTTGCATAATTTTTTAAAACTTTTTGAATTGAGATAATTATAATTCAAACATTGGTTACTTCAATGATATAACTTCTTTTGTATTCATCTAAATTCTTTTTTTTTTAATAATAACATCAATGCTTGGTACAAAATATTTTTTCAAATTGTTACTCTATTTTACTAAATTTCCAAGTGTGTGGAACATAGACCTTGATGTTTGTTGAAGTACTATCTTCACAAAAAATTGAAAATAAATATAATAATCAAATTAAATATATTCAAAATTATGCTCATTGGAAAGCTTATTTCAAGTACTAGAAATTTTCCAAATATCTTATCTAGTTGATTCCATTTGAAGGTTAACTAAGGTTTGAAGGTGAAAGTTCCAAGAAAAATCCTAGAGATGGAAGGGAAGAGGGCATGTCCAAGATCCTTTGTTCAAAGGTAGTTACGTTTGTTTGAAGGTAATTTCATTGTAGTTACCTTCATTTGAAGGTCCTTAGGTAGCCATAGGAAACAACACGTTGGAGTAATTTTATGACAATCATCTAATTAATTTTTAATTAGGTCCTTTAGTTACTTTTTCACTTAGGCTAAACTTAGGTGCTATATTTTATCTAGGTGTTATGCTTTTCTTGTTGAGTTCACTTAGAGGAGCTTGTCGTTAGCTTTTTTAACTTGTAGTAGAGCTTAATTTAGCTCTTACTTTGAATTGATTTAGTTCTTCTAATTTTAGAATCAAGGCACCTCTTGATTTATACAAAGCAAGTCATTCATGATTGTAATTGTGCCTCCAATATTGTACATTCAATATTGAATTTTCAGTTATTTTGTCCAATAATAAAGAATCCTTCGATTTTTATAGAGAATACAATATTCTCTTGATCTCTTTTGTGTGATAGGTGTTTTGCTTGCAAATGATTCTTGGCTTCTGTGGTCAATCATCAACTTCTACATGGTATCAGAGCTTTTCTATCAAGTTCTTGTCCACATAATTTGAGTGATCCAACCTAAGGTGTAATTTCTATGCATTTTGGGCTCAAATGAAGGTTGCCATTGCATCTGGAGTGTTGAAAAACCTCAAGATCGACTATTATTTTATTAAAATTTGAGCAATTGAAATATTGGGTAAAACTGGCCGAGGGCATGCAAATTGAGGCAAAATCTAGGCATAGCTAAAAAATTTGGGCACTTTGACGGAAAATGGAGGTCACCATTGCACTCAAAAGGCCCAAAAAAATTTAGATCGTTTGTCAATTCATTAAATTTGGAGATCGGGGAACTCTTTGCAAAATTTTATTTAGAAAGTTTCCATTTTCGAAAATTTTCTATTTTTGGCAAGTTAACATTTTCAACAAGTTTTCATTTTCGTAAAGTTTCTATTTTCAAAAATTTTCTATTTTTGGAAATGTGCTATTTTTTGGAAGTTGCTATTTTAAAAAATTTTCTATTTTTGGAAAGTTTCTATTTTCAGAAATTTTTCATTTTTGGGATCCCTTCAAACCTTCCAAGCCCTAAAAAGTAGTCTTTAATGTTTTTCCCATAACTTTGTCATATAGAGTTGAAATTGGGAAAAAAAGATATTATTGGAAAGGTGGTTCTAGTGCCAATCTTATCCTATAGGTGGCTTGACCAGATTATATATCAATTTTCTGTACCAGACTTCCAAAGGCAACCTTCAATTTCACGCTTTTGGGGCCATATCTTACACACACGAACTCCATGTTTTTGACTTCCATACATCGTTAGAAAGATCTTAGAGCCCTATATTTAGATCTCAAGTCCTTTTTTGAATAATTTTAGTTAGGTAACCAAAGATATCAATGTTGTCCTTTTTTGGGCTACATGCAAATTGGGTTTCTATTTGTATTGAGGGTTTATATTTTTGTATTATTTTTGGAGATTATCTTGAGGAGTGAATCATGTAAAAGGGTTGTAGGTGTAAATATTGTGAAAGAAATTAGCATGGGCATGAAATGTATCCTTATTTCTCATATAACACTTTTCGGCTCTTTCTTGAGTGTGCACTAAAATATCTAGTTGCTCCTTCTCCACTAACAGGGACAATTATTGTACCTTCATTGATTGAGACAATAATTCTTTTTAAGTAGGAAAATTCTCTTGTCAAACCCTCCATTATAGCCTCTGCAATTGGTTCTATCAAACCTTCCGGTATAACCTCTACTACTAGTTTCCTGCAACTTTTCTTAGGACTCAGATTCTTCACCTCCTTCTCTTTCTCCTTCAAAGAAATCAATGTGAACTTTTGCCCGTCCTTTTCAATAGTAACTAGGTTTCTTCTACAATCATAAATAGCTCCTCTATCATACTGCCAAGGTTTTCCCAACAAGACATGAGAAACATTCATTGACACAATATCACATAAAACTTCATCTCTGAAAGGCCCAATATTGAAACTCACCCAACACTACTCCTTTATCTCTACCTTCAGATCATCTTGTAACCAACTTACCTTATAAGGACAAGGATGCTCAAGCCTCTTCAACCCAAGCTTCTCAACCATCTCCTCAGATACTAAATTATTAGTACTTCCACTATCTACAATGACCTTGCAACACTTACCACTTGATTTGCATACAATTTGGTAAAGACTCCTCCTCTGAGTAGATCCGGTATCCTTTCTTCTGAACATAAGGGATTCTGCTTGCTCCAGTGCATAGTCAGATCTGGTACCATCTGGTTCTTCACTTTCCTCACAACTTCTATCCATTCTTTACTTACATTCATAGGATCTATGTCCGGTTTCTCCACACTTGAAACATTTGCCAAGAAATTCTCTATCGGTACTACTGCTACCCTTCCTTGGCGTCTTTTGTTCTGGTTCCTTACTCCACTTAGGTTTTGACTCCTCTTCTTCAACCGATTTCTTCATAATATCATTCATCTTAAATTTATCCTTTCCCTTATTCGATTGTCTTCTTCTCACCTTCTCCTTAGCCTTCAAAGCATTCTGGTAAGGTTCTTCAACTGTTGAATTCTTCAACATACTCATCTCATCTTGAATATTAAAAGCAAGCCCATTGATGTACCTCGCCACCTTTTCTTTGTCCATCTCTCTATGTCCAGATCTAATTACCACCTTGTATAATTCCTTAGTATATTCCTTCACAGTCATGTTTCTTTGTTTTAGGTTCTGCAACTTCTTGAATAACTCTAGTTCATAGTCTCCCGATATGAACTTGGCCTTCAACCTTGCAACCATTTGTCTCCATTGGGTGATCTTCAATTCACCATTATCCACTCTATCTTTCTGTAATTCTTTCCACCACAAGGAAGCATGCTCTTCCAAGTTGGTCTATGCCAACCGAACTCTCTACGGGTCCTTGACATCCTCAAAATCAAAGTAGTCCTCCATCTCTCCGATCCAATCGATCAGATGCCTCGGGTTCAGTGTTTCAGAAAAGTTAGAAACCTCAACTTTATGCACTTTACTTTCTTGCACTACTGCTCTTAGGAATATTTCCTCTCTCATCTTCCGATCCTTCAACTTCCTCAAGCTCTTCACCAAATTCCTCATACTCATCCTCAAAGTTAGGGTTTTTTTGCAAACCAGGCAAAGCATTCTAGATTTCATTCCTCACTTCAATGTTGAAGTCTTCCATCATCTAGTCTACCCTCCGGGGGTTTGTTCTCCTCAATGACATCTCTCCTTCCACTTTGACGAACTGTCTCAACTTGACAATCTGACTACCGGTTTCAATTGCCTCCCCTTGGTGATCTATTAAACACACACATAGTCTGCCTCCAATCAGTGATCTATTCGCCTCAAGTAATGCCTCAATGCTCGCAAGTGGTTCTTCCACCAGCTAGTCCATAACTAGCTCTGATACCAATTGATGTAGCCATAACCAGTGAAAACCCTGAAAAGAGTCAACCGACTTATGCAGCAAGAGAAACACAATGAAAGAAGTAAGGAAACATAACAAATTCATATAAATAGATCATATCCAAGCCATAGAACTTTTGGCAATCATCAAATAATCATATCCAGTAGTTAACCGGTTACATGTAGGCTACAAGCCAGAAACAACCCAACCTGGACTCCAAAGATCAATCAGATCACAACATTCAAATCTCAATCCTTATTCTAAGTTCTACTTCCTCTGCCCTTACAAATTATTAAATAACATCATATTTATAGCCACCAGAACATATCTGGGTTGGCCTCCAAAAGATTACATTCACCAATGCAGGAAATGAAACATGTAGTTAGGTCGGCCATAAGATTTAAAAAATCCTTCCAGAAAATAACAACCAAGTGATGCGGTTCAGTAGGAAGGTTGACCACATGCCAAAGAACATCGAAAAAGACCCAAGATGGATCCACATGCCAAGAATAGCACTGGTAATCAAGGAAAACCAACCGGTAAGCACAAGAACTATCTTGGGAACCCAGAAATAGCCAACTGGTAAGCACAAAAACTATCCCGGGAACCTAGAAACAACCAACCAGAAGCGATAACTAATCGAAGAAGAACCCAAATGAACTAGAAATCTGAAATCAACCACATGAAACTTCCAAGAACAAGATCTACCACGTAGAAAAAGAAACTACCAGTACATACTGACAAGAACACAAAAAACTACACAAGGAACTAAACAAGAAAGGAAAATGTTTTGGTTCATGCAAGATTGCTCATTGACTGGTGATGCTCCTGCATCAGACAACCTAGGTAGATAAAGATGTTCCATGATAGTCAACTCATGAACATGTAAAAGGATTTGGGATGAAGATCCCATGCTCATTTATGATCTAAACATCCTCTTTATCTGCCAATCTCTGCTCTATCTCTCCCGATGCCTCAACTGACTTCTCTAACCTTTGACTCCCTTTGGTTTTCTTTCTTTGTTTTAGATCTACACATTCTCCCTATGTACTGCTTTCTTTCTTTTGCAACTTAGGAATTGTTTTGCCACAAGACTTCATCCTATTTGTCACCATGAGCTCTCTATCGACTGGTTCCATCTATCCATTAGACTCATCTGTCAGATCCTTTTGCCAACTCATGTCACCTTTCGGTATAATCTCTACAACCATTTCTATCAAATATTTATTCAAACCCTCTGATATAACCTCTGCAACCAGTTCTGTCAAACCTTCTAGTATAACCTCTGCTATCGGTTTCCTGCAACTTTCCTCAGGACTCAAATTCTTCACCTCCTTCTCTTTCTCCTTCAAAGAAATCAATGTGAACTTCTGCCCATCCTTTTCAATAGTTACTAGGTTTCTTCTACAATATTAAATAGCTCCTCTATCATATTGCGAAGGTTTTCCCAATAGGACATGACAAACATTCA
This sequence comes from Cryptomeria japonica, assembly GCF_030272615.1. Classification (NCBI taxonomy): domain Eukaryota; kingdom Viridiplantae; phylum Streptophyta; class Pinopsida; order Cupressales; family Cupressaceae; genus Cryptomeria; species Cryptomeria japonica. The sequence goes on from NC_081410.1 coordinate 202,921,355, forward strand.
TTGACACAATATCACATAAAACTTCATCTCTGAAAGGCCCAATATTGAAACTCACTCAACACTTCTCCTTTATCTCTACCTTCAGATCATCTTGTAACTAAATTACCTCATAAGGACAAGGATGTTCAAGCCTCTTCAACCCAAGCTTCTCAACCATCTCCTTATATACTAAATTATCAGTATTTCCACTATCTACAATGACCTTGCAAAACTTACCACATGATTTGCATATAGTTCGGAAAAGACTTCTCCTCTAAGTAGATCCGGTATCCTTTCTTTTGAATATAAGGGATTCTCCTTGCTCCAGTGCATAGTCAGATTTGGTACCATCCAGTTCTTCACTTGCCACACAACTTCTTAAAATTTCTTACTTACATTCATAGGATCTATGTCCGGTTTCTCCACACTTGATACATTTGCCAAGATATTCTCTATCGTTACAACTGCTACCCTTTCTTGGCGTCTTCTATTCTGGTTCTTTACTCCACTTAGGGTTTGACTTCTCTTCTTCAACCGATTTCTTCATACTATCATTCATCTTAAATTTCTCCTTTCCCTTATTCAATTGTCTTCTTCTCACCTTCTCCTTAGCCTTTAGAGCATACTGGTAAGCTTCTTCAACTATTGAAACCTTCAACATACTCATCTCATCTTGAATGTTAAAAGCAAGTCCATTGATGTACCTCACCACCTTTTCTCTGTCCATCTCTCTATGTCTAGATCTGATTACCACCTTGTAGAATTCCTTAGTATATTCCTTCACAACCATGTTTCTCTATTTCAAGTTCTGCAACTTCTTGAACAACTCTAGTTCATAGTCTCCCAATATGAACTTGGCCTTCAACCTTGCAACCATCTGTCTCCATTGGGTGATCTTCAATTCACCATTCTCCACTTTGTCTTTCTGCAATTCTTTCCACCACAAGGCAGCATGCCCTTTCAACTTAGTATGTGCCAACCAGACTCTCTGTGGGTCCTTGACATCCTCAAACTCAAATTAGTCCTCCATGATCGGATCCTCCGGGTTCACCGTTCCAGAAAAGTTAGAAACCTCAACTTTATGCACTTTACTTGCTTGCACCACTGCTCTTAGGAATATTTACTCTCTCTCATCTTCTGTTCCTTTAGCTTCCTCAAGCTCTTCATCGGCTTCCTCATACTCATCCTCAGAGTCAGGGTTTCTTTGCAAACTAGCCAAAGCATTCTGGATTTCATTCCTCACTTCATTCTTGAAGTCTTCCATCATCTGTTCTACCCTTTAGGGGTTTGTTCTCCTCGGTGACACTCTCCTTCCACTCTAGCGAACTGCCTCAAGTCGGTGATCTGACTACCGGTTTCAATTGCCTCCCCTCGGTGATCTATTGAACACACACATAGTCTACCTCCAATCGGTGATCTATCCGCCTGAAGGAATGCCTCAATGCTCGCAAGTGGTTCTTCTACTAGCTGGTCCATACCCAGCTCTGATACCAATTGATGCAACCATAACTAGTGAAAACCCTGAAAAGAATCAACCGGCTTATGTAGCAAGAGAAACACAATGAAAGAAGTAAGGAAACATAAAAAATTCATATAAATAGATTATATCCAAGCCATAGAACTTCTGGCAATCATTCGGTAATCATCAAGATTATCATCAAAGAACATTCGGTAGTTAACCGGTTACATGCAGGCTACAAGTCAGAAACAACCCAACCGGGACTCCAAAGATCAATAAGATCACAACATGTGAATCTCAATCCTTATTCTAAGTTCTATTTCCTCTACCATTACAAATGATTACATAAAATCATATTTATACCCTCTAGAACATATCCTAGTCGGCCTCCAAAAGATGACATTCACCAATGTAGAAAATGAAACGTGTAGTTAGGGCGGTCATAAGATTCAAGAATCCTTCCGGAAAATAACAACCAAGTGATGCGGTTTAGTAGGAAGGTCGACCACATGCCAAAGAACATCGGAGATGACCCAAGATGGATCCACATGCCAAGAATCACATCGGTAATGAAGGAAAACCAATCGATAAGCACAAGAACTGTCCTGGGAACCTAGAAACAGCCAACCGGAAGCAATAACTGACCGAAGAAGAACCCAAATGAACTAGAAATCTAGAATCAACCACATGAAACTGCCAGGAACAAGATCTTCCATGAAGAACACACAATTATCAGTACATACCGGTAAGAACACAAAAAACTGCACAAGGAACTAAACAAGAAAGGAAAATGTTTTGGTTGATGCAAGATTGCTCATCAACCGGGGATGCTCCTCCATCACAACACATGAGTGGTTTTCAAAGACATCATCATATATTTGGATTGGGATTCCTATATCTTCTATTTTATGGGATTGGGGCCTCCTATCTCTAGTGCATTGGTTTCTTCCGAAGGGGAGAAATGTTATTTGCAGGTAGTGGATCATGTTCTATCCTTGAGATTTTATCTTCGACATTGGAGCTTCTTCATTATGGGGGGGGGATATATCGTCTCTCATTCTCTCTCTAATGGGGGGATATTTATTGTACTTCGGTGACTAATTCAATACTTGATGGGCCACTTGGAGTCCTTCATCTTAGTCACATGTAGTACCTTTTTCATTGCATCTCTCACTTTTGGAGAGGGTTTTTTTCCCATATAGTTTTTCTCCTTTTCTTTGCTTAGAGAGACTTCATTAGTTTGTACATGAGTACCTAATTAGGTCTTAGTTGTTGGGACTCATTCATGCATGCATTTTGCATTCATCATTAGCTCTTTAGCTTATCTCTAAGTTAATATTAAAGGGGGTGTTGGGTAATTTTAGGACAATTATCTAATTATTTATTAATTAGGTCCTTTAATTACTTTTTTACTTAAGCTAAACTTAGGTGTTTTATTTTATCTAGGTATTATGCTTTTTTAGTTGAGTTCACTTAGAGGCACTTTTAGTTAGCTTTTTTAACTTGTAGTTGAGCTTAATTTAGGTGCTACTTTGCATTGCTTTAGTTCTTCTAATTTTAGGATTAGGACATCTATTGATTTCTATAAAGCAAGTCATTCATTCATTGTAATTGTGCCTTCAATATTGTACCTTCAATATTGAATCATCAATTATTTTGTGCAACTATACAAAATTCTTTGGTTATTATAGAGCATACAATCTTTGCTTAATCTCTTTTGTGTGATAGAGGTTTTGCTTGCAGATGATTCTTGGTTCTTGTGGTTGATCATCAACTTATAGACAATAAAATAATCAAAATAAAGGACCTTTGAATGAAGGTCTTTATGTCTAAGTTTTTTTTAAAAAGAGCATTATATATTAATTTAATTTTTTTTTTTAAATTACAAATAAAAAATATATCTAAATTTTATTTTTTTTGCAAGTGAATTTTTTGAAGCAAATTTACAAAAAATTGTTTGCATTTTTTAGGTTTTTGAAAGGAGAAAATATTTGGAAAAGGAAGCTTGGAGAAATATTTTATAAAGGAGGAAATGGGAAATAAGAGGACAAGGAAAAACAATACTATGAGGAAATATTCAACAAAAAAGGATAAAGAACAATATGAAGAAATGACCCAAAGATTTATCTCACAACTTAGACAAGGTATATATAATTTTTTAATTTTTATAAATATGTTTCAAAAGTATTCTTTGTAATTTACCCCCGTTGTTTAACAACTCTATGGTTTGAATGCATATTTTTATTTTGGATTTAATTAGAAAAAAAATCTTTCCCACATGTTTTAGATTCGTATAAATTCCAAATTCAACATAGATTTCAAATAAGTTTTTTATATCAAATTTACTAGTTCCTCTCTAGGATTTGTAGATCTCTTTCCCCTACTTCTTCAACTCTAGGGTTACAACATAGTTTGTATATCTCTTTCTCCTACATCAAATTCACTAGTTCCTCTCCAAGGTTTGTAGATCTACCTAAGTCACCTAAAAAATCTAAATTGTAACATAATTTCACATGACAATACATTAATATTTAAAGTGGTGCATATAACTTTTTGCTTGAATGATTTAGTTGAATAATATGTCACCTATATTACAATGTCAAACATAATAACATCATTGTGTTGCATATGTAGCTAATTAATACAATACCAACTTTACAAATTAAATATGGTTTTGCAACCCCAAAGTTTCCATCCTATTACATCCTCAAATTTTGTTTAGTATTTTATTCCAATTCTAAATCATTTTTACTTTTAACTTTCATATTATAAAGGTAGAATTACCATGAATTTGGATAATCATCATTAATGACGTGTTATGATATCAATTTGGTTTCTAATGTATTTTGAAACTCGCAATGAAAGACATAGATTAAATTGTTCATTTTGTGATGAATTTGAAACACACTAATGTTTTATTATGAAATATGACTTAATGTGTGAAAGTGGTCTAATCACGTGTTTGATTGTCCAAGTGATATCTAGGAAGGAGTTCATCGAGTTCATCCTACCTGTAGTACCCCTACCCTGTTCATACCCATTTTGACCTTGTTGACCAAGGTTGACTTTTATGTGGCTTATGTGGATGGTTGTTTTATTGTGATTGTGGTGTGTTATTATGGTATTATGCATTATTTTACATTGAGGAATATATATTGAATATACATTATTGCTTATTGATGAGTAGTTGTAAACTCTGCTTCTGCATCATATTTTATTAATGAGAAAATGTTAAGTCTATTTATGCGTTATTAATGATGGACTAACACATTTACTTTACATGTGAGTTGCTTTATGTATATGTTGGCGTGTTGTGTGAAAGTGTATGGGGTGTGTGGAGATGATTTTCCTTCACTCACTTCGGTGAGATAGGGAACGTCACAATTCTCCTTTAACGATGTGTCTACTGTGTTTGTATATATATGCATATGTGGTTCGTTGATGCAGGGAATTGCAGGTACAAGTACTGTGTAGGCACGAGGTATTGTCTCCACCTGGCTCCACAGGTCTGAGCGTACCTGATTAACCTAATGGAAGTGGAGGAGGTAGTTCTAAGATCCTAATGTTAACCCTAGCCTTGCTCAATTGTGAGCGTTGTCAATCTTTTGTTTGCCTTGTTGGTTTGCCAAGTAGGCCACATTTTCGACGTTGGTATGTGGGTCACGATCTATTTTGGTTTCAATTGAGTGTTGCGTGTTATGCATTTTGTGTGTTTAATTATTCTCTTCTTGAGTAGTTAATGAGAATTTAATATGTGTTGTGTTGATTAAAAGGAATTAGGAATAAATTATATTAGAACCATTTTTGTGGTTAATTAATTAATTGATTATTTTTTATTGTCTAGTTTGAGTGAATGTTGGATTATTAATGAAAATTAAATTATACTTTAAGTATTGTTGTTTAAAAAAAATAAAAAATAAATAAAGTTGATTTTTATTTATTAGTTATTAAATCAATTATTGACTTTTGTGTTGAAAAGAAAAATAAAAAATAAAAGAATAATAGAAATTGGTTTATATATGTCATGTTAATGTTTTTAATAAAATAAGATAATTGTTTTTACTATAAATTGATAAATAAATTTTTATCAAACTAGCAAATTAGAGTATTTATTTATTACCATATAGTAGAATTAAATATGGGTTATGCATTTTTGAACAATGAGTATTATTTTTCAAATTTTGGAGATTTCCAACCCTACAATGGATTTTTGAAATTTTGATTGGGAAGGATTTGCTTGGAGAGATTTTGTGGGTAGGAGCTTGTTGTTGCTACTTGGTTTTCATGAGTTCTTTCGAAGTCTTTGGCTCCATGTTTTATTATGAAATTCTGCAACTTGAAGGTGAGTTTTATTTGATTTCTCCTTTGATTCTTTATGAAATTATGTAATTCTTGTTGCAAATGGATAGCAAATGGATTTAGAACCTTTCTCCAACTTGAATTTTGGATTTTAGTTTAGATATGAATTTGTATGTTTCAATTTTTAAAATGAGAGTTGCTTTAGGGAAATGCTACCCAAATTTTTATGTATGCCCATAAAGTGAATTTTATTTCAAAAGTGTGATGTTGGTCACCCATCAACCAATGGGTTTTAAGAAATTTTTGATTTGGCAAGTTTTATTTTTTTTGTTTTTGAAGGTCCATCAATGGTAGATGGCCTCCATAACCTGGTTATTGATCTCCTTAGAATTTTTGAAAAATGTGAATCTGATGTTTTAAATGTGAAATTATTATGTGGAATAATGATATTATATATGAAAATTTCATTTGTGGATTGAATTGGATCTGTTCTCCTAACGTTAGGGCCAATTGAGTAATTGAATACATGTGCTAGAAATGCATTGTTGCTATGAGTTATTTGTGTGAATTAAAAAAAAAAAACTCAGTCAAAACAAAATCATAGTAAATGTTATTTCCTATGCAATGCATAAAATGTGTGTGTGTGTGTGTGTGTGTGTGTGTGTGTGTGTGTGTGTGTGTGTGTGTGTGTAATTTGTAATTTTTAATTTGTTAATGGTAATTTCCAATTTATAATTTTTATTCGGAATATGGTGTTAGATGAAATTCAATTTTAAAAAGAATTATCAATTTATTAATTAATATATAAATATATTTATACTATGTATTTTGAATTTACTATATGAAGAAAATGTTAATTATTTATTTAATGTAAACGCAAATGAGTTGTTCAAATGGAATTTATATTGTTAGCCATTAATTACATTTAGTCCATATGACTTTGAATTGGAAAGATTATTTTGATTTAAATATCGAATTTAGTTTTCAAAAGTATTTTAAATGTTAATTTCATTATCTTGAAATTTGAAATTCAAGTGATATTTGTTATAGCCAAAGTGGCTTAAATTGAAATGATTATATATTTGTCTTTAAATGATGGTTTATTTAGGCTTCGAGTTGTTGTTATTCTTTTTAAGGTGTATGGTTTAAAATCAAATATTGAAAAGTTTATTTGAATGTATGTTTACTTAGATCGTCTTCATGCATTATTCCATATTGTGGTGTGCTTTTCATGAAAGAGTTAGTTATTGAATAGTTGCAATTAGATGATATTGGTTTTTAATATTCTATGAGTGATTGTTATGATTCCTTAACATGGAGATTTAGAGTGCAAGTGTATTCATTTGAGTTTTACTCTGCTTGCTGGATTTTTGGTGTCGATTTGTAAGAGTCATTTTCGTGCCATGATGGCATGTTGTTGAATGTAAGTTTATTGTGCAAGTTGATTGGGTTAAGTTTTGGTTGTGGTCGTACTTGCCTTATTGTGGTTTTGGTCTTGTTTTGTGGATAGACCAGTTGTTCGTTTCACACCTCTAATTGATTTAACCTTGGTAGAAGGTTTGTTTAATCAAGTTGTCCTTAAGTTTTTCTTTTTGAACTCCTTATGTTGGTTGGCTTTTGTGATTTGCCTTAGGGTTCTTCGGAGGTTGTATAGTGTCATAAGAAAGAGTGGCTTTCGAGTGGGGGCCATACCCAAAGAGGTAGCAGGATAACCCATCGAAAGTTGAGTAATACGTGATAACTTGATTAAAAAATTGGGGGGTTGGGTTCTACAAACATTAATCAAGATAAATTGTGCCCCGCTCATGGTTGAGTGCTAGTACAGACTCAGGATGCAGTGGGAAGGCCTGAAATGGCAAACCAACTACCTTGTCCTCACGAAAGGTTTGTTGGGTTTGCATGAGTCATGGATGGGGGCTAGAGGTTTGAGAGAGGCTACCAGGATAACCCAAGATGGGGGTCAAGGCCTATGGAGGCCTGCTAGGATAACCCATACCAGCTATGCGATGACACTCTTCCCTTATGTTCACTAGTGTGTAGTCATGTTGTAGCATCGTAAATTGTACGCACTCGCTAGGGTGGTACAATTTCACACCTAGTTTAGCACCCGCCTTAGCGCATTTTGCATTCTGCATTGCATTTCTCCTTAAGCACTTAATTAATCAAATTAATTAGGTCTAAAGTCTTATTTCATCATTCTCTACATCATAAAGTAGGGCCCTTTCACTAAAGCGCGCCCTTCGCATTTTATTCCTCCAATACATCACTTAATCAAAAACCCTAATGAAGTCCTATTTCGAACTTGGGGGCTTGGTTTCGGGGTCTAAACATCTCGAAATCACCTGTAACTTTGGGATTCTCTCTAAAATCATCATATCCGACGGCCCTGAAAATTTGGTGAAAAGTTGTCGGGACCATGGCGCCCATGCAACATGGTCCCGGACATTTTTCCCAAAATTTTGGGAGCACGATCCAATCATAAAATAAAGCTTAACCCCAAGAAATTGGCGGGATATTCAATCTCTAGGTCGGCCAAAATACGAATTTACGACCTAGGGTTTCATACATAAAAGCTCTCTTTCCTCATTTGAAGTGATCGGATTTTTGTTTCCAGGAACTTGATATGCAGCGAAAGAGCAGATCTTTGAAGACTTCAACAACACTCAACATCATTCTATCAAGCATCTATCAAATTCATTCATTCATCCAATTAGGGCTTGGAAGACATTGAAGAACAATAGGAGATTACTGACTGAAGATTGGCTTGTACTCCTCCCTTGAGGGTTGGGTATGATTTCATATTGTTTTCATGTCCTTACATAAGCTTTGATATATCATTTATTCATGCTTTAGATCACATTGCATCTTGATTTAGAGCATTTGCATTATCATTTACAAGCAATTAGGGTTTACTTTCTAGGTTGCTCTAGTTTGCTTTCTTGCATTTTGGACCTTGCACACACACTAGGTCTGCACACACAATACATTTTACAAAACAACTTGGCTATTCGTGGAGGTGGAAATCACCAAAGCGGGGGTTTGACTAAGGCAAAACCCTATATAGCCGCCCTTCCCCCTTTTCAGATATTATTGCAGGTTTCAGGATTCGGACGACGCCGCAGGACACAGATCCGGAAAGAGGAGACTGAGACAGAACTCTGTGTGCAATTGCAGCTCAGAAGACTGGGACAGGGGCGCTAGGTGCCCTGGTCCTGCCAGGACAGGGGTGCTAGGCACCCTGGTCCCTGGGATAGAGGCGCTGGGCGCCCTGGTCCTCCGGACAGACAGCTTTCCGACAGTTTCCAGACAGTGTTTCAGGGTGCAAAACAGTGGTTTCCGGTGCAGTTTTCAGGACAGTGGCGCCTGCGCCCCCGTCCCGAACCTTTTCAGTCTGATTTTGACTCCAGGTACATATCTGCATTCTTATTTTATCCTTACATTTACAACTGTTCATTGTTTAATCTCAATTCTGCAAACTTGTTACTAGTTCATACTTACATTTCGAGGTTAGGGTTTGAACTTGTATCATTTTAGCTTTCAATTTCAACAAGGGAATAGAAATCCTAATAGATATCCCGTGGCTCTCTCTTTCACCAAAAGAAGTAGCCAATCATGTGATATCTCTAGGCTCTTTCGTATTCCGCAATGTGTGTCAAAAGTTAGGATTAGGGTACATTGTCCTCGTCTCGCTTTTTCCCCTACACACATGTGTTGGCTTTACTTGGAGCACTCTTGTGAGAGTCATGCTTGTATGCTTATGTCTTGTGTGAGTACTTGATGTACATGTGAGACCATGTGATGCTTTGTTATGGATTGCTTGAGGGCCTTAGTTCTATCTCCTAGCACAGAGGGGTGGTTCCTTTTTGGGCCACATGGTCAGGTGGTAGTGCCACTTTCCATTGGGTATTTTGATCATGCCTTATTGCGATGGATTAGCCTTGCAGGTGCTCCAGTTGTTATTTTGTATTTACTTCATTCCATGTTTCAGATGGATCCTTTTGTTCTTCTCGGATAATTCATGCATCTCTTCGACCCTATGTGGTCATATGTATCATTTGTTTATGTACGCCTTGATGGCAGGTTGTAATTGATGCAAAATTTATGTATTTTTTATCTTTTATTTATTAGAATGGTCTTGCACTTGAAGTGAACCCAGAGATGTAGCCCATTAGGGATGAACTCCGATATCAATTGGTGTTGTATGGTGTATGTGTTCATTTGGTTCCTTTTAATTTTAGATGTATGAATGGCATTATAGTTAAAATGTATAATGTAATTTAAGTGATATTAATCTTAATTGGATGTATGAAGTTATAAATAAAATGTGGTAATCTGGATTATGATGAATGTAGCTTTAGTGATGTAATGAAACTAATGGCAGTTGTATATATTCAATCGTGCTTAGTTTAATCTCTTATGGAATTTAATTGCTATGTTCATGTGGTAATCATTCTATCATGAGTAGGTTTAATCAATCTCATTGTTAAATGGATTAATACACCTTATGTTCATTGGATTAATTAAGTAATCCTCGTTGGAAACCCTTTAGGTGATTAGTTAAGTCTTCTGCTTATGCAAATTTTATTGCAATGTTTAACTTAATAGATCTTAAAGTTTATTAATGTTTTAAAAAAAATTATTTGCACTCTTTTCAAGTGTTTGTAGTTGTTTCCTTTAGGGTATCTTGATGGGGTATTACACTACCAAAAGAACGTGGAGAGTATAATCCAGGAGAGGAGTATAGATAGAGGGAAAATGTATTGTTTCCATCATGAGACCTTCATACACACTTAAGTTGCAATGGTCATGAGTAAGTGTCGCAATTAGTTTGTGATTGGTCAATTTCGTTATGTTTGTTGTCCTAACATTTGACCTTGTGTCGGTCTCTTATTTTCCATTAAATCTCTTCTTCATTATTATGTATAATTATAGAGATCTTATCACCTTCCGATAAATTAATGTGTGTGTGTGTTTTTTGAGAGTAAAATCATACATGCATATACATAAGGTAATACATCTATATATTTATGTAGTTATTTGAATAATTCATATATATATATAAGTTATTTAATTCTGATTTGGATTTAAAAAGGATATTTAATCACCACAATGGATTGAATCTCTACCTTTTAATAAAGAAGTTACTTTGTGAGTGGTTTGTGCCTTTCATAGACTAATAAAGGGTGATTTAAGTTAAAAGGAGAATTGGTCAAACACCATGCAGTAGGGTGATTAATGCAACCATGAAACTTACCTCATAGTGATAGCTTATTTAAATTCCATTTTGTATGATTAAAGACTTATGAAACCACCATGTGATGGTGATAGTAAGAGAGGTTGTAAATTACCACATAGTAACACCACATAGTATAATAATTAATTTAAGGTTTTGTTTTGAATTTATTAGGGCATGGTAAGTTAGTAAGAGAACTACCAGAGTGGTAGAAAGGAAGGCATACTGCGTGGTGTGACTTGGTCATACCACTTTGACAAGACAAATAAATAAATATGTAAGGAATATATGAATTTTTAATGAGAATAAAAAAATAGAATTTAGCGATTGCAATTTATAATCAATTTCATTGAATTCTTTCCTATTTTGGAAAAAAAAGGAACTAAGGAGGGTTGATAATTAATAAGCATAGCATTATTTTTGTTTATTAATAAGCTTGGAATAAATCTTTTTGGCACATGTTTTTTATTTGGGTTGTTGCGTACAAATATGGATAAGGATAATCATCTCAACAAACATATTTACTTCCTTCTTGCTTATAAATATGGGTTTTTGGAGAAGAGTTAGACATTTGCTTTGTGTTTGGGGGAAAAATTTAGGAAATGGAGAATTAGTTTTGTTTTGCAAGGGAAATTAGCTAGTTTAGTGTTCTCTCTTTCATAGCAAGGATATAGAAGAGAGCCTTTTTGCATTTGTCTTGTCTACTTGAGAAGTTTGGGAGGGATATTGGAGGAGCTTACTTTGTGAAGGATTCCAAAGGCTTCGTCTTCTCTCATCTCAAGTTTTTCAAAGCATTATCCAAGCATGATCTCCATCCACTTGGAAGTCATTTTCTTCATTTTGATTAATAATATAGTTGCACTTATATGCATAGGAAATGCATCTTTTTATTGAAATACTTGTATGATACTATGAAAAAACCTATTTTGGTTTAGATATTGTTGTGTTATCAATATGAATAGTAGCTTGACATGCATTATGCCCGTGTTCCTTCTTATGCATGTCTATATACCTGTATATATTATTTTGTGAGAAATATAGAACATAAGTGTTATCCTCCTCTTTAAAAAGGATATTATTGTTTTATTGATGAACACTGGATAAGTATCATGATAGTATATTTGAGATACATATATACTCAATAAATTATGATCTAATTACTGGTTACAAGATAATGAAAGAAGTTACTTGTTAGTCCAATTAAGAATTTTTGGTCAAATGGGTTCTAGACAAAGAGCTATGTTTCCAAGTTTACATGTTTGTAATTTACGCTATTAAGGTCTTATAAATACTTTTGAATAGACTAAGGGTGGTAGTCGAGAACCTAGATTACAGATAGAAAAGAGGGAGTCCATTTTAGATAAGTTTACTTTAATGAAATTAATGTTTGAGATTTCTTTTGTGTCTTGACTAGAGAGTCAGAACTTTCTAGACCCTAGGACGAGAGTAGTCTCCAATTCAAGGAAGAGATGAGTGAACTTATGACTGTTTTGAAAAATAAAATTTTTGATCAAGTGTCGTATTTGTCATTGCATGCAATTAGTCAATTCACAAGTGTCGCCAAAACATAGATCTTCTAGATTGGTTATACTTAGTTAGAAGATAGTCTAAAGTAGTATGGTCAGAATGAGGTATGTAGCATACAACACCAGTACTCAGATTGCTTGAAACAAGTCCCCTTGTCTATACTCTTCATGAAGGGTAGGGCCAATTCTAGTAGGAAGGTTTCTAAGAGACCATTGGTCCGTGGTTAGAGGAATAGCGCTTAGATGATGCTCTGCCTCATGTAGTTGACTAGCTGAGGCTTGCGAGGCAGATACAAAATTCCTAAGCAAGTAACTTTGGTAATCTTGTTTATACTATGTAATGTATTACATTTTTAATGTAATGAAAATAAATGATTATCTTTCATGTGAATGTATTTATGCATTCAATTAAATGATTGTTTAAAATAAACAAATAATTTTTTTCATGATTTAATACCTTTAGGTTTTTAACTTGTGAAAATTAAATTGAGTTTATTTCTTTAGGGTTTAGTTTTGTGGTCATTACACATCCACCAAATGAGGGTACATTCACTTTAGTCTTGAGAAAATCATTTTATAAACATTCTTTGTATGCAAGTAATCTTTCTCAACCTTCTTTAATCTACTAGAATATATTACTAGATCCACAATCCTATTTATGTCATAATATAAACATACATGTGAACCAAGACAAAGATATATTATGATGCAATTTCCTTATCATATCTACCTAAATCAACTACAAAATCTATTGAACTCTATTTTCACATGGCAGTGTTTAGATTTGAAGTGATTTATCTATAGTTGGGACTAGTTGCTAATTGATTGGCTTAATAACATGTCACCTAGATTAAAAAATGAAACAAAATTACCATTATCACTTTTCATATGTGGATAATTACCATATAATACTAAATTTATAATGTAGTCATGGTTTAGTGGACCTAAATTTTCTATCCACATTAAGTGTACATGCACTTGAATAAGGCTAATCATTTTATGAGTATTCTTTAATGCTAGATACATGTTTTTTGAAAATGAGTATATATACATGATTCATTTGTTACATAAATAATACATGATTCTAAAGTCTTCTCTCTTTTATACAAATAGGGGATAAACATATAGAATTGTAGTGTCATAAAATTATGACCCTAGCAATTTTCGACTGCATTAGGGTCCTCACGCATGCGAGATTAAATCATCTAGCCTGATCAGAGACTGAAGATTGCTTAGCCTTCAGAACAACTTCTTTCTTGGCCTCTGCATCATCCCGTCCGCACTCTTCCTTGGAGAAAGGGGTAGGATAGGGGTGTGGTGTCACTATCCCCCCTTGGATAGGGGCGTGGCACCCCTATCCTTGCCCTATTTTGGGGCAGGACCCTTCCTAGGGTTGCATTGTTGGCTGTGCATTGGGTGGGAAACTCCCCTCGATGTCGGCCTATGACAAAAATCAAATCCACTAACATGTATTTAAGGGGCATTCATTCTCTCATTTACATAAGTTGAGGTTAGATAGGTCAAAGTTGGACAAATTCAAGTTGCACAAGTGATCAAGCATTCAAGCATTCTTTTCCAACATTGAGCATTCTCAAGTCTCCCTTCAAGGCTAGGTGTTGCATTCAAGTCAAGGATTCAACCATTGAAGAGGAGATTGATTCCAACATTCAATTACACACAATCATTTCTATCAACATTACTACCACAACCTCCCTTGAGGTTGCAGGTGCACAACTGTACCTTCGATAGAGGCAGAAAAACCCTTTTTGTTTTGGGTATTTTTCGGAGAACCGTATACGTTCCTGCCACTGTCTAGGTAACTTTTCCTCAAATTTGTAGGGCGACTTCATCTCAACATATTATTGCCAGATCTAGGTGCACATCTTCATCCCATATTCCGATCTCAATTTATTATCAGTTCTTTGTCACTTTTGCACTACATAATTCAATCAATTCCTTTACATTTCAAATAAGGAAGAGGGGATCAACTTATCATTCCCATTTCACTTAGAATTCAATATTCATCTTTGAAGGTTGAATCTAGTGAATTCTCCTCTCCTCTTCCAAATATAATTTGGTGAAAAGTGTTTGAAGGGTAATGAATAGTGAAACTCTCATCTCTCTTTGAGGGAAAGGGTAATTTTCCTCTTGATCTCATCAATTGCCATTTTCCCACATCACAAGAATGTTGAGTGCAAGTTGAGAATGATTTAGATATTGGAGTAGAAGGGAATCAACCACACATAATTGATGTCAAGGAGGAAGCTCAATCGAGCTTTGATATTGGATAGGGTTTTGGATTGCTTCCTCCTATAGACACATATTGCATGAATCTAATTAAAAAGGTTAATCTAGAAAAAATTCTTATAACGATATAGATAATTAGCTTGATATAGATATAGATAAATTAAACTTGTGTGTTGAACAACCTAGTGCAATTAGTAAGAGGTCATTGAATAGAAATTCAAAGGAAATAGTTGCTAAAAGTATTTCTAAAATTGTAATCCACTTGGTCAAGCCCATCCATTATCATTTTTTTCAAAATGCTACAAAAGAATTGAGTTCCATTTGTAAAAAATCTTGATCAATTAATGAGATTATTTCAAGAAAAATGATTTTAAACTCTATTATGCATGCACAAATACCAAGAAAGAATCAAATCTCTTCACTTACAAGTGAAATTGGCTTAAGTAGAAAAGATGGCTAAATTGTTTAGAGAAGAGGGTTAAATTGTTTTACTTTCTTACATCTTTACATTCTTAGTTTGTTAAATCCTTGCTGTTTTACTATTTTAATCACACACACACACACACACACATACACACAAATATATATATATATATAGATTTATAAGTCCTTGTTGTTTTACATCTTCATGCTTTATTGACTTTCTTAAACCCTTCCTTACTATTCTACATCCTTAGTGCTTTGCAGTCTTACTTTGTTAAACCCTTGATGTTTTACATCCTTATTGTTTTACTATTTTACACACACACACACATATTGCAAATGGTGAAAAATTAGGGTTTCCACCATGGAATGAAGAAGCCACTAATTTTATGACTTAAGACCATTACATTCAAAAGAGAGTTTCAATCCAATAGATCTAGTCACAAATCGACAAGGATTAGGACCAAAAATTCTTATTGGATTGGGGTTTTTTATGGATCCCTGTTTTGTGAGTTGAATTGTTGAAATTAAAGTAAAAGTGCTGAAAATGAAGGTAAAAATGTAGAAATAGTAAGATATAGTCACAGGATTGAGCCACCAACCTGGATCTGAGCAGTATAAGACAATGCAGACTTGTTCCCAAAAAGAGCTCCTAAAATGTCGAGACCATTTCACCCACGCTTTGGTCCTTCAAACTTTTCACACTCCAAAGGGGATTGATTCATCACTGTAAGTAATGCTTATTCTGAAGATCATAGCTCCATACCTGTTCCTGCATATAGAAAGAAAGGGAAATAGGTTGGGAATAGGGATTTGCCTAAGTCAAACCCTAGTTTTGGAATTAACCATGAAATAGAAATGGAATATAATAGAATTGTAGTAATGGAATTGTTCTCCTTTTGAGGGAGATGTTGAGTAATGACTGAAAACACAAATGATATACATCCTTGTGAAGTTTTCTTTGTCTTCACACGGAATTAGGATTTTATGAAGTCTTCAACAACATGGAATGTTAATGTCAACTCCAATGCTTGAATCTTGACCTTATTGTTGCTCCTATACTTGAAAGAAGATTGATTTCTTGTTGACTTGGATTTGAATGCTTGATTGCTTGATGTCAAATTGAATTTTATGTGTGTGGATCCTCAAATAAGAGGGAAAAGCCTCCTTTTATACTTGCTAGTCAAAAAAACATTAATTTTCCAACACAGGCCAACATGGGGCTAAGTTTCTCGCTCAAATTTTGAAATGGCCAAGGGGCCCAAAGCAAGGAACTGATTAGGAGGACCAAGCCGTGGTGCCCTGATCCTATTAGGGACCAAGGCATGGTTCCCTGGTCCTATTATGGACCAAGGCACCATGCCCTGGTCCTACCCAATTTAGGGGCTAGAACAAAGGGTTTGGATGATTCACAATGTCAATATGAAGTCAAATTTACATGATATGACCAAAATTAGGTCCTCATCAGGCCTAGAGGTGCAAACACTAAAGCGAGGACCCAAATGAAATCAAAACTATAAGCAAGTATAATTTAGGATGCTACATTTAGCCCCCACTTTAGCAGGAGTATGCAGCTAGGCATACTCTTGGTAAAGTACAAAGGTTCACATTGAAAGGCTTTCATCAAGATGTTACAGAGGCAAGACACACCAAGCCCCTAGTGGACTTTAGGTATCTTATGACTTCTAGATCAAGATAAAGGGGACATCCTAAGAAAGAGAAAGAGAACCATGACCGCAAGACAAGTTTGGTTCACTTACCATGAGTCATGAAAATAAAAATACCAAAATTATGAAGAAAAAGGGTAAGTTCACTAAGTAACTTGAGTATTGAGATGCACAAAGAGGGAAATATAGAGTAGAGTGTATTCCTCCACATTAAGGATATTGCATATTCCATGATGAGAGAAATTGCTTTAAGGTAGTATACATTCATCTAAAAGAGAAGCATGTTGTCACAATGATATGCCCCCAAGAAGGACAAATCAACTGATAATGATTATAAAACATAAAACACATAAGGGTTCTACTTAACTCTAGGGTCAGTATGCTCTTAAGATAAATAACGTATATCATGTATATATGCATTCAATTGTCCTCATCCCCCAATGAAAGTAGAATCACTGTGGAAGAAGGGAACATGTGTCCTTTGAGTCAACATGGGAGAGACCAAAAGAGATCTCAACGCTTTGCATCATCCTCAAGTAGACAACACTACAGAGAATAAATAGAAGAATTGGGAAACAAATATAAGAATGTTACAAACAAGAGAGAGAGAGAGAGAGAGAGAGAGAGAGAGAGAGAGAGAGAGAGAGAGAGAGAGAGAGAGAGAGAGAGAGAGAGAGAGAGGTGATCTACGATACAAATTAAGCTAATCGAGAAAGTTATCCACGTCCCAATCTCACTCAACATTATTTTGAGAAGATGGACAATATGAAAGAGGAGAAAATTTGAGCACAATAGATGGATCTACCACAATTTCCAAACAAGGGCCATTCTCTAATGATAGATTACTGTGTCTGTTACTAGGAGCTAGGATTAATGCTTGTGAAAATTGTCTAGATAAATCATTGTCAATATCAGCATACTCATATTCATCACTTGAATCAACATTGTTAGCATGAACATAATTTTCATCCATCTTTTCATCAAGATTAATAAAAATAAGATCTTTAATTGGAATAGAACATGAGCCATCATTTTTCTTAATCATTTTGTGTCTTGGAGATTTAGGTTGAACTTCCTCCCTAGGGTTAGGTGAAGGTTGGACAAGCGCGATCATGTCAACATTTGGAGTCTTTGGGGAGGATATGGGTTGAGAAGCAAGTTCAAAATCTCTAACACGACATCTACGTTGATATGCTCTTGCACAATAGTTTCTTTTAGTTTTAGTTGAAGGCTGTGAAGGTTTGGGATCAATAGGTATAGATTTCTTCTCTTCCTTAAAAGAAGGGTTCAAAGGAGAATATTTTTTAGGTGGAAAGATGGGAGATGTCAAGCACTTTCCTTTGCAAGATGAAGGAGGTGGAACTGCGACATATAAAGGAGTAGTAGAAGGTTTAGGAATAGGTCCATTACAAAGAAGAGGCATGTGATTAGGATCTCTAGGATTTCTTAAGGATAGGATCGTCTCATTCTTCCACCTTTGATAAGATTGAAAAAGAGCATCACTTCGAGGATTAAGAGGTTCAAATTATTTAGACCAAAAGTAATCAAGATTAACATTTCCTTGCCCAATCATGGGTTGGTACATGCTATGATTAATTGTTACAATTTTGTCATCAAGAGGGAATTTCAAGTACTTATGAACAATAGAAGGAATTGCTTTCATGGAAGAGAGCCAAGGATGTCCCAACTTCACATGAAATTGTTCCGATGTAGGAATAATAAAAAAATTAACATCTAAAGATTTAGTACCAACCTCAACAGGAAGGGTAATGGAGCCAATAGTAGAACAAGAGAAACCATCAAATACCTTAATCACCACATCATATTTATCATATGTTGATGCAATTGTAAGGTATAAAGATATTCTTTGGTTATCACATTTACCATGCATGCGGGATCAATGAGAAAACCTCGTGAAAGCATGTTTTTGATCCTCACAGTGTTGTATAGTGGGCCATCAGGTGCTTCAATAGTCTCACTAGGATCAAAGGTAATGCATAGGTCCTTAGGAGGTGTAGTTTTATCAATAAGATTCACCATATTATCAGACTCAAGGCCAAGATCATTAGGACAAAAGGCAAGATGTTCGAACTCAATCATGTTAGTAGAATGGGAAGGCAAAGGATTTGTAAAGATTTGGATATTTTGATTAGGAAGGGGCTATGGATTTGTTTCCTTTGTCATTCACACCAGCTATAGATATGACATTGTTATCAATAAGGCCTTAGATCTTGCTTTTTAGGGAATAACACTTTTCAGTGTCATGATTGGGTTGACGATGATATTGGCAAAAGGCTTTAGCTTCATAATGAGGTGGAAAAGGTTTTTGGTTGTGTCAATTGGTTTGATGGGAGAAAGTTTCAACATATTGTTGTTCAACAATTGTGTCATAATTCTATGCAAAGATTCTTAAAGAGGAGTAAATTCTTTTCTAAAATACTTGGATAAAGGAGACACACCTATTATCGTGGCTCCTATCTAGGTATTGTTGTTGTCATTGAACTTGATGAATCCCTTGTTTGGTTCAAACTTTGAAAAAGGTTATTGATCACTTTCATTCTTATCAACTCAAGCCATTGAAGGAGATGATTCAAATTGACACACTTGAACTTGATAGTTATGAAGTATTGTGCACAACTGCGTAAAGGGAGTGAACTCAGAAAAGAGGAGCTTATCCCTAATGTACTTTTGCAAATTATAAATGAAAATTATTTTAACATCTTGATTAGGCATAGGATAGGTAATTTGAGAATACGAATGCTTATATCTACAAATAAAATTAGTCACTTTTTCTTTAACACCTTGCTTACAATGCATTAAATCGATCAAAGTAATCTTAGGACCAATATTATTGTGAAATTAATGAATGAAATAATTCGCCAATTATTGAAATGATGTAATATAATAAGGAGGTAGAGAATAATACCATTGCAATGCTTTATCTCTAAATGTTCTAGTAATCAATTTAGCCAAAAGTCTTGGATCATAAACAAAATCACTACACAAAGTTTGAAATGTTTTCACATGAGTCATAGGATCACCTTTTCCATTATAAAGCTCAAATTGAGGAACTTCCACATGTTTAGGGGGCATAACATGAACACTATCATTATATAATGGGCTCACTACATCAAAATGTGGGCACATTATACTTTGACTAGTTCATGGAAGCTAATTGTTGTTGCAAGGATAGCACATCTTAAGCTAGGCTATTAATGGTTGCTTTGGTGGATGAGTTGAAATTGGACATGTTGGATTGAGTTGGAGGAGTAACATTGTTAGAAGGAGCTTGAGAATAAGAAGGTGGGACATTATGATAGGTAGGTATGGGAGATGATTGGGTAAAAAATGGAAGACTCGTGGAAGGAGGGATGAAAGAGTTTTGACTAGAAATGTTGCCCCCTTGACTAACATGTGTAGGAATAATATTTTGTGTGGAAGTAGCCATGATGTTGGATGTGAAAGTAGGCACACTAGGCATAGAAGTAGGCATGGGAATAGAATGATTAACTTCAATAGGAGATTGAGTGTAACCAAGGACTTAAATAAATATTTTCAAAGGAATGATATTAGTATCAACAATATGAGCAAGGCTACACAACAAATCAACACCAATTTTATCATTTTGAACCATCCTTTTTAATCCTTCAATCAATGCAATAGCCTCACTTTCTGGGTATTGTTGACTCATCCATTGTTGAAGATTTTTAAATTCATTGTCAATCTTCTCCATTTGGTCAATGAATACCCTAGTTATTGACTCACCCTCATCATGATAATCATATAAAGAATGGGGATAAATGACATCATTTGTTGGAATAGATGAACCACCCACATTTTCATGAAACAAGTTATCCAAATTAGGCTCCATATCCTTAGTAATTAAACCTTGGGAAGCATTAAGTCTACAACTTCTTCTCATGGGAATATTATAGATAGGACTAATAGTAGTAAAACTCATGCACAAAGGAGGGAAATTTTGAATTTGAATTTGAAAATTGCGATTAAGCAATACAAAATTTTGTGAAAATGATTGATTAACCAATTAAACAATTTTGATATGTGAATGTAAATTTTAGAATTATAAATTAGGGTTTTTGTAAATTCAACCACTAAATTTATGTAATTCAATTTGATAATGAGATCTAGGAGGGAAATTTGAATTTTAAATTAAATGAACAATCGGATCTGAAATGATAAATCCAAATTAGACAACCCACAAGCTCAATTTTAGAATTAAAAATTAGGGTTTTTGTGAATTCAAAATCTAAATTTTTGAAATTTAATGAAAATTTAAAATTGCAAAGGTAAATTTGAATTTAAAATTCCATAAACACTCAGATCTGAAAACAAAAAAAAACTAGAATTGCAGGTGTAAGGAGTCGAGTTCACCAAAATATGAATGGTGAAAATTTAGGGTTTCCACCATAGAAGGAAGAAACCACTAATTTTATGACAATACCATTACATTCAAAAGAGGGTTCCAATCCAATAGATATAGTCACAAACCGACAAGGATTAGGACTGAGAATTTTGATTGGATTGGGGTTTTTTATGGATATCCCTCTTTTATGAGTTGAATTGATGAATTAGGATAAAAGTGCTGAAATTGAAGGTAAAAATGCAGAAACAGTAGTACAAGCCGATTCAAACTTGTTCCCAGAAAGAGCTCCTAAAATGCCAGGGCCATTTTTCCCACACCTTGGTCCTATGAACTTTTTGCATTGTAAAGGGGGATTGATTCATCACTGTAAATAATGCTTATTCTGAAGATCACAACTCTGTACCTATTTCCTGCACACAGAAAGAAGGGGAAATAGGTTGGGAATAGCTAGTTTTGGAATTAACAATAAAATAGAAATGAAAGATAATTGAATTGTAGTAATGGAAATGTTCTCCTTTCGAGGGAGATACTGAATAATGACTAAAAACACAAATGATATACCTTCTTGTGAAGTTTTGTTTGTCTCCACATGGAATTAGGGTTTTATGAAGTCTTCAACAACATGGAATGTGAATGTCAACTCCAATGCTTGATTCTTGACCTCATTACTGCTCCAATTCTTAAAGGAAGATTGATTTCTTGCTCACTTGGATTTGAATGCTTGATTGATTGATGAAGAATTGAGTTTCACATGTGTGGATCCTCAAATGAGAGGGGAAAGCCTTGTTTTATACTTTCCAGTCCAAAAACACATTATTTTTCTAACATGGGTTGACATAGGGCTGGGTTTCCCACTCAAATTTTGAAATAGCCAAGGGGCCCAAATCAATGCCCTAATTGGGAGGACCAAGGCATGGCGCCCTCATCCTATCCAATTCAAGGGCCAAGAAAAAGGGTTTGGATGATGAACACTATCAATATGAAGTCAAATTTTCATGATATGAGCAGAATCAGGTCATCATCAGGCCTATGGGGCGAAAACACTAAAGCGAGGACCCAAATGCGATCAAAATTGTAAGGGAGTACAATTTTGGATGCTAAATATAGCCCTCACTTTAGCATGAGTATGAGGCTAGGCATACTCTTGGTAAAGTACAAAGGTTCACATTGAAAGGCTTTCATCAAGATGCTAAGGAGGTAAGACACACCAAACCCCTAGTGGACTTTAGGTATCTTACAACTTCTAGATCAAGATAAAAGGGACATCATACAAAAGAGAAAGAGAACCATGACTCAAGCTCAGTAAGGTTCACTTACAATGAGTCATGAAAAGAAAAATACCAAAAATTACAAAGCAAAAGGCTAAGTTCACTAAGTAACATGAGTATTGAGATGCATAAAGAGAGAAATATTGAGCAGAGTGTATGCCCCCATGTTAAAGCGATTGCATACACCATGATGGGAGCAATTTCTTTAAGGTAGTATATATTTATCCAAAAGAGAAACATGTTATCACAACAATATGCCCCCAAGAAGGACAAATCAAATGATAATGATCACAAAACATAAAACACATAAGGGTTCTACTTAACTCTGGGGTTAGTATGCTCTTATGATAAATAATGTATATCATGTATTTATATGCATTTTATTGTCCTCACCCTCGAAAGAAAGTAGAACCGCTATGGAAGAAGGGCACATGTGTCTTTTGAGTCAACATGGGAGAGACCAAAAGAGATCTCAATGCTTTACATCATCCTTTAAGTAGACAACACTAGGGACAACAAATATAAGAATTGGGAAAAAAATAGAATAAGTTTACAAACAAGCAAGAAGAGAGAGGATCTATGACACAAATGAAGCTAATTGAGTAAGTCATCTACCTCCTAATCTCGCTCAACACTATTTTGGGAAGGTGGACAATATGCAAGAGGAGCAACTTCGAGCATAGTAGATGGAGCTACCACAAGTTCTAAATGAGGACCATTCTCTAATGATGGATCACTTTGTCTATTACTAGGAGATAGGATTAATGCTTGTGAAAATTATTTAGATAAATCATTGTCAACATCAACATATCCATATTCATTACTTGAATCAACATTGGTAGCATGAACATCATTTTCATCCATCTTTTCATCAAGATTAATAAAAATAGGATCTCTAATTGGAATAGAACATGAGCCATCTTTTTTTAAGCATTTTTCATCTTGGAGATTTAGGTTGAACTTCGTCCCTAGGGTTAGGAGAAGGCTAGACAAGTGGGATCATGTCAACATTTGGAGTCTTCTGTGGTGCAAGAGCACCCATGAGTTCATGTCTCTAAGAGGAAAAAATAATCATTTTGTTTTGGTTTGGTGTTTCCCTCATGTAATAAGGTCCTTGTGGGCCATTTTAATGTTTGTAAGAATCTAGATGAGGTCTTAGGAGGAGGTGTTGTCAAATTGTCAAAAATACAAAAAGTGTAGATGTTGTCATAGTTTCACAAAGCAACTTTTGTTTTTGTTACCAAAGTGGAAGACGAATAGTTGGAAGTTGAAAATTGGTTTGTAACTATTGTAAATTACTTTAAAAATTATTTTTTAAGGTTGGGTACAAGAGAGGAGAGTTTGGTTGTTGATTTGGAGGTGTGGTTGTAATAAAACTTCAATAATCCTACAAATATTTGAGCACATTTTTCTTTGTTTTGATGATTGGTATGGACTTGTACAACTGTTTCATTGTATGAGACCAATTGGAATGAATATAATTAAGTCTACTTCCTATTTACTTTTATTTCATCCATTTTTTTATTGAGTTTTGAAAAAGTTATGACCATTTTGGTGACTGCAGGTCCATTTTTCTAAGTTTGTTTTTTTCTTGCAAATATGCTGCTCTAATGGTTGATACGGGTCTATACAGACTGTTGTTGATCTCAAACTAATTGGGGATGAACAATCATTGAATCTAATTTCATTTGGAGCAATTTTCATTCATTTTTATTGGGTAGATCAAAAGATTGTAATTTCTTTGCAGGTTGCCCGAAATCGTAGTTAGGGTAATAGTGAGCAAACAAATCAATTTTTGAAGCATTCCATACATAGTAACCTACCTTGATTTTGAAATATGTTTTATAAGGTCCAAATGGGTGTTTGAATTAATTTTTATTTCTTGGAGATGAGTTATGGTTGAAATTTATGACCAAAATACACAAATTGTTGCTCTACTTCAAGCCTAGCCAAGAGCAAGATAGTTAAGAATTGGTCTTAGTGTTCCAAAACATCTCCACCTGCAATTGATATATGTTGTCAAAGGGCATAAAGGGTATCTAAATATGCAAATAGAATTCAAATGGGTAATGAGGTCTGGACTGAAATTTATGTTTGAAAAAGCCCTTTTGTTGTTCTACTAGGGAATTGAGGAATTGTGAGAGAAACCCATCAAATTAGGGTTCTAGTGTACTGCAAAATGCAAGTGAATAAAATTGAATCCTAAAAATATTAGTGAGAATAATATTGAAAACAAATTTGAGAAAATGAAATTCAAATTCAGCCTTCTTATGAGTGTCCCATTGTCCTCTATCTTTGAGGGTTTATTCAATCATGTTAGCTCTCAGATTTTTGCACTAATGGCTTTCAAAATGACAACCTAGAGACCGAGATTGAATTCAAAATGAAAGAAATTCTTCCTACATTGTATGATGCTAACCTAAATGAGATGCAATTTTGATTCTACATGATGTTAAAATACACTATTGATCTATGCTAAATGATGAAAACTAGGCTATGCTATGAAATGCTTAAAGATTACTAAGATGCTGAAAAATGCTTAATACTCTTAATTTGTGCAAAAATGATCATCTAGTTTCTAAATTCTAGCTTCTAGACCTTTATTTGTGCAAATGAGGGCTTATTTATATATTTGCCAAGGCTCATGTCCTAGGTGGCAAAGATGGATGATTGAGATTCGATTTGAGTAAATGAAGGGCTAGAGATGGAGAAGTCAGAGAGAAAAGTGGATCATGTTTCCTTAAGGGGAAACAAGTGCTATGTGGAGGATGGAGAGAAAAAAAGAATGCCGAGTATCCTCAATTGGTTGCAAATTCCACGTGTCTCTCCAAGTTTATTGAATTGGTTGAAGATATTTGATCAATTAAATATTTGAGAATATTTAATTTATGAGACACATGTTGATGTGGCATGACACGACAAGTTGGTTAGATGATGTGGAAATGATTTTAGGAAGAATAAATTCCATGAATCATATAAATAAATCAAACAATTTATTTATAGATAGAGGAATTAGGCATTAGACATTAATTAAATAATATATATTTAATTAATTTTTCTCAAGCCAATTTTAGGTGTATACATTTTGCCTCTCTTTGAGACAATGTGTTTTTGACATGTCATTTCAAAGAAAAAATCTATTTGATTACCCCGAACAAAAGTTCAATTTTTGATTATGGATGGATGCCCCCTAGGGAGATCAATTGAGAAAATTTTGATTTTTTTCATTTTTCATTTTTTTTTGAATTTTTGAAATTTTTTTCGGTTGTTTGAATTTTTGAAATTTTTTGATCAATAAAATAATTTGATTATTTGGAATTTAACATTTACACCACCAACATACATGCCCCACTCACTTACCCTAGTGGCGCACCCCTCTCACATCCACACTAGCTATATAAGGCCTTAGGGGTAACTTTCCAACTCATTTCCACATTTGAATTTTAGTGAAGTTGAGCATTTGAGAGGAGAAGAGCTTGGAGAAAGATGGTGCCACCCTACCATAACCATCAATTTGAGAGGGTTTGCTGCTTTGACCGCCTAGTAACGTATGGACCTCTGGTAAGTATATTTTAACCTCTTTTGCTTGGTAAATGTCGATTTTTGTGATTTGTGTTTCACGCTTTTACGTTTTTTTTTCATTTTTTGAGATTTTTGCCCATTTTTTCATTTTTTGATGCATTTGAGTTTTTCTTGCACATTTGATTCTTATGGTTGTGCTTTTGTTTTTTATGTGGCGCTTATGATTAGCATTTTGGTGCTTTTAAATTGTATTGTTGCGCATTTAATTTTTGGTTTTAGCACTTTGGACATATCATAATTTTAGTGCATTTGATATATTGTAGAACGTTTGATGATTTATTTAGTGCATGTGATGAGTTTTGTAGCACTTTTAAATTCTATTCTAGCCCATTTAAAGTCCGTTTTGGCGCATTTAAAACAAAGAGTGATTTTTTTGCTTTTGTGATTAAAATGTCAATTTCCTTAATTACTTTGATGTTTTTGCTTGATCGAATGATTGATTGAGTTTGATCGACCTCATGATTGATGAGTGTCAATGATATAGACTCAAGGATTGATAATTTGATAGAATTGATTGTTTGTGTGAACTCCCGATTGATAAGCATCATTAATAGGTGCTCGAAGAGGTTGATACAAATCTTGAGTGAGTTGATAGGATAGTGGATTGATTGATGATTAACTGAGCATGTGACCTCATGATTGATGAGCGTTATTGATAAGTTCTCAAAGAGATTGATTAAAATCTCAAGTGAGCAGATGAGATAACTGATTGCTTGATCAATTGATCTGATTTGATAGATAACTGATATTTTGTTGGTATCACATTGCAAGAGGATTTAGATGTGTTGATGTCTTGGGAGCGATACCCAAAGATTTTTGCAATGAGAGGAGATCTCACTAATGTCGATAGAGCTATTATTGACTCTTGCAGGTTATCACACATTTTATTTATGCCCGAGTATAAAACAAACAAAGAATTACTAACGACTTTGGTTGAGAGGTGGTATAGCTACCACAACACATTCCACTTGCCTATTGGAGAGATGATGGTGACACCTGAGGATGTATACAAGATTATACACATCACATTGACTAGAGAGCTAGTACAGTATGATCATCATGAGATGAGGGAGATAGATTCTTTGAGGAGGATCTTTAGAGATGAGGAGATCGAGGGACTTGATATTATGTGGGAGTACATGGTAGAGATGTATGAGCCTCTACCCTCTATCCTAGTTGGTTTGATAGGAGGATTTATATGTTTGGATAAGAGATATCATGGATTAGCAATGGGGTGAGGCCAGATTATAGAGAGCATGGTGACACATGGTATGCGGTATGCTTGGGGGGTCTACATGTTAGTGCATGTTTACCACAATTTACATTAGGTGGTATATGATAGGGCAACTAGTTTATCAATATGAGTTACCCTATTACAGATATGGGTTTGGGAGCACATAGGGGTGACACGACCAGTGAAAATTAGAGCATGAGCACTTGGATAGGCATACATTCATGTGCACAATGGTGCATTTTCCTAGTTGATGCTAGGGAAACTAGAGTACTGGAGATGGGCCTTGGATGATCTAGACAGGGTGATATGGAGACCTTATGTTGATTGTGAGGTCTGGTAAGAAGATGTTGGGGAGGTACCTTATCTTATTCAATCCTAATATTTTATTGGTCAGACACCTTACATCATTGAAAGATTCATCTTGACTCGTGTGTGGAGGTAGTTTGGATAGACCCAAGGTATGCCTCAGGATTCTGCCTTATATGCTTGAACACACAAGGACATGGTAGATTGGGGACCGTCTCTAGATTTTGAGATAGTTAGAGCAAATTTTTATGCTCCCCTTGTTCAGCTTGGGATATGAGACTAGATATTATAGATGGGTGCATGACACCTCAATATTCCTAGTATATGGCAGATATCCATTCCCTCGATTGACAGGTCATGGGGAGTCGATACCTCCCTTAGAGGTAGTTGAAAATGAGGAGGACCAACCTCAAAGATGGGGGCAAAGGTGTAGAGTAGGAGAGGGAGGTGGTTGAGGTAGGGGAGAGTAGAGGTAGGGATGGGAGGAGGAGATGTTGGGAGAGTGGAAACACGCAGGGGAGATGTGGGTGGTGGTGGTGATGAGTAGGTAGAGGAGGAGGAGCAACTCTTGGTGTGGAGGAGGAGCAACTCTTGGTGTGGAGGAGGAGCTTAGATAGGCCTCCAAGTTTAGGTCCTATTCAAGATATGCTAGGACAAATTGGAAAAGATCCAAAGTCTTCTCAGTAGAACGTAGGACCACGTCAGGCATCAATTTAGATTACTGTGTCGTCACATTAGCAACAGGTACATATAGCTGCATTATAGAGCATGGTGCAACAGTTGCAGGGATAAGTAGGGCAATTGTAGGGAGAGGTCACTCAGCTATAGGTTGAGAGATTCAACGATAGAGCACTACAGGCGTGCTAAGGCCCTTGTCGATAGACTAGAGAGGACTATTTTTGGGAACATCATAGGGGAGACTATTTCAGAGATCCAATACTTAGCAAAGGAGGCTAAGTATTATCGGAAGCTATGTGAGGATATTGTTCCTATTTGTCAGCATGCCCCTAGCTATGCATAGGTTTCTGGGATGAGATCTTGATAGAATTAGTCACGCATAGAGAGTATGGGTGTCAACAGTCCACCTCGCAGAGATCCAGATATGGGCCCATCCAATGGAGTAGAAAGAGGCTTGGTGAGGCCTACAACGTCTCCAGGGAGCACATGCTAGATTTATGTTCCTTACTGTTTGATGTATACATTCTCTTGGAGACATTTGATGATTTTGGCTTGAGATGTATCTTCCATGTGTATTTGACATCATTGTACACTTGAACATTGATTTCTGATTTTATGATATGATATGCAGTAGATGATTGGATGCATGCTACATTTTACATGCTTTGTGCTTCATTTATATGATGGATGGATGCATGTGGTTTTTATATGCTTAAGTGTTTACATGCTTTATTTACATGATAGATGGATGCATATGATTTCTATATGTTAGATGATCATATGATGATGCAATATTGCCTATTTGGTTGAGATGTATGCATTTGGTCTTCTTCTTACATGCATATATGATGTTGGATGGATGCATTCTACATGTTTATATTCTCAGATGATTCTTTCTATACATGATGGTTATATGAGATATGCAATGATAATGATACTTCTTTACATGTGATTATGAAATGCAATTATGTAATTTACATGTGATTAGATTATGCATTGGAATGTATGGATCATGATGATGCGTGCTTATTTATTCTTATGCTTATGTGATGATGTGATATATCTACATGATGATGCATGATATTTACCTATAAGTGCTTTATGCAATGATGCCATGATCTTACGTGCATGTGATGCTAATTAATGAATGCAATTGATGTGAAATGTGGCTAAATGAATGATTATGAATGTAATGAGTATAAGTGATATGCAACTAAAATGAATGATTATGAATGCAATGAATTGAATTTTGACTAAAATGAAATGATATGATGTAATGAATTGAGAATGCAACTAAATGTAATGATATGAATGAAAATGTTTTTGTTAATACCAAGTGTACTTAATCATCAATAAGAAAGGTAATGACTTGAAGAGTAAGCAACTTAGGATATCGAGTCATGAAAAATCTATTTAATGATATGTGATGCAAATGTGATTTAATCTAATGAATGCAAACCTAACATTGCATGCAACAAAGCCATCTTTTTGGTTATCCCTCTGTGCCTTTTTTATCATCATTGAGATTTTTAAAATGTTGGATAGTACAAACATCAAGGTATAATTGAAAAATGATGACCTGAGTACTTCTTACATGGGTTTTGATTTTGCAAGTTTTACAAGCATCTAGGTATGATTAATCGAGATAACCTGAGTATTGCTTGTGTAAAACAGATAAGAGTTAATCCTTTTCATATGTCAAGTGGAACAGTCCTTGATGATCGCTTTGTCGATTTTGTCCTTGGACCCATTCACATATATCTAAAAATCAACTCACAAATAGCAAATAAAGAAAATATCATGCCCGATCCTTGCTCCTCTAGTCGATGACATCTTTGAGTTGCTTAGGAAACATGATGATAAAAATCAAGATACCACAAATGAACATTCATGCTTATTCATGTTGTTTGTTAGATAAAATCAACCTTGCTATTTTATTTTGTCTTTGAAGTTTGTTTTGATGTTCACCATTGGCTGCTTGTTGGTTTAAGCTCAAAGTGGATTGCCCTATCTAGGTTTAGGATTTTGTCCCCTGTCCAGAAACAAACCTTTTATTATGGATATATACAATAATCACCAAGTCATGGTGAGGCACGGCTACAGTGCCTGATTATTTACACAAGGCTTTATTATGGATATGTATAATGAAGGTGAAAATGCGAATGCATGACCTATGTACCAATAGATGGAAGAGACAATCTATCACAAGTAGCGTATGTTTCTAGGTTTTCACCACTTGTTTTTATTGCATCTTTTGATCTTTTTTATGATTTTTTTGGATTTTTGGATTTTATTTTTTTGTATTTTTTTGCTTTTTGCTTTTTTGCTTTTTTTTGTATTTTTTTACTTTTTTGATTTTTCTGTACTTATTTCTTCTTTTGCTTTTTTTTGTATTTTTTTTTGCTTTTAGATTTTTTTTAATTTTTTTTGCTTTTTGCCTGTGCATTGGATGACTTAGGTGTATAACTTCTTGAGGTGAATAATATTGATAGGTTCTTCAAACAGATCCCCTTCAGGTGTACACAACTAAAAATGCCTAGATCCATATTGTCACGGCCCAAATTTAGATTAGTAATTTAAACCTTAAATTAGACATTTATACATGATAACATTTTGATATTTTGATGATATTTAAAGTGTTTGACAATATTATGATGCTATTAATGATATTTTAATATGATGATAATATATTTTAACGTGATGGTTGACATTTTAATATAATGTTAATAATGTGATGATGTTATTTAATGATATTATGTGATATCATGTGGTGAAATGTTAATTTATGTTACAAATTTTATGATGATCTAACGACTTTGTGGAGTGCAAGGTGGATGCAGGGTCGACCATTGAAGGCAGACATATGACCGAGGAGGGGTCTTTTAGCTCATCGACATCGACTTACGAAATGCAAACCTGGGCATAAACACATTTAAATAATAAAACCAATTTAAAAGGGGGATAAATAAATAGAGAATTTATAAATAAATTGTAAAAATAAATCAAATTCAAATTTAATGATTTTCGAAAATTAAAATTTAAAATTAAACATGTTTTCAAAATTTAACACGAGTAAATTTGGAGATAACTCTTTGAGACTCAAGTTTTGAACTCTTGATGTGCATAAGTCTTGTTTCTACACTGTCTATTCCAATTTAAATTCTTCAGTTCTCCTCTTGAACTCCCCATTCACCCTAGTTTGTCATCATTTGAGATCCATGATTTATGGATCGAATTTCTCAGCCCACTCCTTCACCCCTCTTCATCTTTCTTAGCAATTAATGGGCCTGCAAGGTATTTTGGGAAAAATTCAAACTTCTTAGAGGGGAGTCCGCGTTCTCTTCCCACTTGATTTGCTAGACAAATCTTATAAAGAGATAAAGAAAGTCAACAAATTTTCACAAAAGAGAACCGCACCTCCAATCATCTTCCTCTTTCACGTGCTTGATAGGTTGAATCTCCTATAGAATTATTTTTCTTAAGGGAGGATAGGGAGATCGAACCAGTCTACTGGAGGAGGCCGCCACCCTTTATTATTCCCTCTCCCTCCCACATGTTTACTGATCGATGATGGGATAAAATAATAGCTCTTTTATTTCTATGACTGATAATTTTTTCCTGTGTTTTAAGTTGCATATTGGGACAATGTGAAGGTCATAGGATATATCAGAGTTTTGATTATGTGCATTTTGAATGATAGCTAAACCTGTTGAACCCTTTATTGTTTTGACTAAATATTCCTATAGCTATGCGGATTATTATGGTAATATCATGCATGGATGTATAAATGTTGTGATTAATGGGAAATGGATATATATATATGCTTGTATGTTCTAAACCTTTGATGCAGGAGTAAATAAGTTGCTGAAGAAGCGGTTAAGTTAAGCCAGATGGACTCATTTATGGTTGTCTTCAACATGTAGAGATCTAGTAAAAACCACCATGCTATATTCTTGGCTACGTGTTAATAAAGTCCCACGTTCTATGTGGATTGACTTCTTCTTCTTGTTGTAATAAAGTTTTCGCCTAATTTCATGGGCATGATCTAAGTAGTTGAAAGTTTGTTATAAATTTCTTATAAATAAAGACCTACACCTCTACCTAGAGGTTAGACAAAGTTTTCCAGAATTAGAAGCATTTCTCTTATTTTATGCATTTATCAACTTTTGGAAATAATGAATAAGGCTATGTTATTATGAGCATATATAATCATTTTGAAGTCTGGATACACTCATCCACGGGGCCCCACTTGGTGAGTATTCCTATGTGATTATTAGATTAAGTTTTCTTTTGCTGCAGTAGATATTCTAGCAACTGACTGTTCTTGCAGCCACTAGAACCAGATCCCGTGACTGTTCCTGTAGCCAAAGCAAACAGAGTAATCCCTATTTGTTAGCTTTGAACTTAGTTAATAATTATTTAGTTAGAATCATCTATTAATGTTAATATTTCCTGTAGCCATTTAGTTATTATATTTCTACTTGTTTATTTTAGATAGATTCAGTTGTTTCAGTTGGACGAAGTGACTCTTACCAAAACTTAATGGATATACAATGCATGCTCATTTCAAGTAATACATCCCTGGGTTGACAAGTAAATGAACCTAAGTCATGGAAATGATAGCTACTCATAATGGATGGTCAATCCCCAAGTTAAGATTGTAAGTCTAGTTATTGTTCTAATTGGCTAGGCGAACATTTTTGGCGTTGTTGTCGGGAATGGTGTCAAACTAAGAGCCTGTCATAGTCATGAATTTTTAAGTTTTCAGTATAGTTGGTTTTGATAGTGCAATTAGTTTTAAGTAATTCTCATGAATCTGCATGCATAGATGAAGAAGAGATGCTCATGGTAGCTTCCTTCCTAACCATCTTGATCATAGAAGACTCAATCCATATGAAGGACCAGATGTAAACCGTTTTGCTGCACTTTATCAGGCCCCAGATAATTTGAACCATCTTGTATTTGAACTTCCTGAGAACAACCTTCATTTCCTCTTTGGACTGCCTGAAGAGGACCCTTACCTAGTAATTTCTCCTCAAGGACCAATGCAAGGAAATCTATTGGGAGGCGGAGGGAATAACCCACCTCCACCCTTGAACCCAACATTTGAGTTCCCCATTTCTGATTTGCATGATAATGCTAACCTCAACAACATTCTAGCTTCTTCTTTACTTAAATTTTATGGACTGGTGACAAAGGACCTCGATACTTTTTTGTTTGAATCTAATGTCCTCTGTAGGAGTTACGACTGCACTATAGATGCCCATAGACTTAATATTTCCTGCGACTTTAAAAGAATCAGCTTTGAGATTATTTATGAGTCTAGGGAGTAGTACAATCAATACATGGGATGAGATGAAATGATTGTTTCTTGAGAAATATAAAGATTATTGTCGGGGGACTAACCGCCATGGGGATGAGAGTCTAGAAGATTATCTGGAGAGATTTCTATTTAGTGTCAAGAAGTCCAAGTATAGTACTTTAAATGAAGACTCTCTTCAGTTGATATTTTTGAGAGGGATCAGTGAGGAATGCATAGATGCTTTAGACCTTATGGGAGGTGGTGATATAACTCAATCTACATGGAATGACATCAGGCAAATATGTCAAAAATATTCCAGATCCTCTATTAAGAAGAATAGGTGTTTCAAGCCGAGAGTGTCTTCATCAACATCCAGTAATGGAGTGTCACGAATGGAGATCAGTCACCTTTTGAAGGATTTTAAAGAGGATATCATAAACAACATGACCACTCAGTTAGACACACTTCAAGCTAAGAAGAAACATGAGGAAGTTGACGTAATGCTTGCATAATTCTATCCACATTGTAGGTAGAAGAAGAGAGACTGTAGATGTAAGTTGGTTGCAAGTCTTGATGTTCTTGAGTTTAAGCCAATACATGGAGATGATGAACAAATCTTTTATGTTTCTGAAAGAAGGCCAAATTTTCCAAGACAAGGTATGCCTCGTGATCCACTTTCTTTTTCTGGTTATAATGGGAATTTCTATGCACAAAATAATCAGTGTCAACCTCCAAATGCTCAAAATTTTGGAAATTATCAAAATTGGTATAACCCTCAAGGCCAAGGGAAAATTTTTGCCAATCAAACTCCACAATGGAAACAACCACAAGGAAATTGGTCTCAATCTTAGGGACCATGGCAGCCATTCCAAGGGAATTGGCAACCTACTCCTCAATGGAGAGGAAGTCAGCAATGGTCAAATCAGTCTTCTTGGTATCAACAACAACTATAGCAACCTCAACAACCTGCTATAATGCCACCTACTGCTGCTAATACTGTTTCACCTAAAAGCACACAACTGCCCACTCAACCCATGCCAAATCCTAATAGCAAGCCCCATTAGCAACAATAAGTATATTCAGCTGATCCTACTCAATACCCAACATATTCTCTTACTATAAGTGATATTCACCTTAGATCCGAGACAACTTTTCCTACCCCGTCCCCTCCAGTTATAACTGAATTACAAAGGGAAAGGAATTATCTAGTCCAACAACCCAAATTCCTCAGAATCAACAAATACCCCCATTTCCTCAAAGGTTGCAAGCCGAAGAGAGTCATCAGCAAGAGGATATAAATTTTGATATTATTAATCAGTTGAAACACATATGTGTTAAGATTCCATTATTCTAGGCCATTAAGGATGTCCCTATCTATGGTAAAGCAATTAAGAAGCATGTTTAAAGAAACCTAGTAGGAAGAAAAAGGATCCACAAATAGTACATGTAATGGGTCAAATGGATGATATTATGTTGGGTAAGGTTTCAATACCTAAATATTCTGACCTGGTAGTCCTATTGTGAAAATAGTCATCAATGGCACTGAGATAAAGAATGCATTAATAGATTTGGGAGAAACCATCAATGTAATGACAAAGGATATTATGCAAAAACTTAACATAACCAGTATCAAGCCTACTCCTACGGTTCTGCAGCTTGCTGACAGTTCTACAGTTCAACATGATGGTATGATTGAAGATGTTGTGGTTACTCTAGATTCCTAGGAATATCAAACATATTTTATGATCTTATCTCCTAAAGCTACATTGGGGGGATATTCGGTCATCTTAGGGAGACCTTGGCTTGCTACAATTGATGCATATATTGGATGCCAATCATGGGACATGACTATTTTTGATGAAAAGTCCACTAAAACTCTTGCTCTATATTCACATGCTCAGCCCCAGCTTGATCAAGAACAAGTTGTTTGGCCTGATGTGGGGGAGGAGTTGGAAGGGGAAGTCAACTTTGTTAGTCATCTTATGATGATTAATAGAGAATCATTTATACAACTTTAGGATGATGATTATGTCCTTTTTAATATTCTGGAAAATCAGTATGGCTTGGAGCAGCAATCACAGGGCTAACATCAAGTATTACAACATCAGATTTTCCTACAGCCATTGAAATATTGCATACCTTGTTGCCGCAGGAAGTCCACACATCTTATCTTTCTGAATCAACTCAGATTGGTCTTACTATCAAAGTTGAAGTTGATCCAAATAAATGTTTGAATATCAATAATCAACTCACAAAAACTCAAAAGCTAACACTAGTTGATTTGCACAAATGTCATTAGGATGTTTTTGCGTGGGATTAGAAAGACATGAAAGGAATAGATCCTACGATTTGTACACACCACATTTCTATCAAAGAAGACTGTAGACCGATAAGACAACCACAAAGAAGGATTAATCGTGCATTAAGGGAGATAGTTAAAGAGGAATTATAAAAATTGTTAAATGCTGGATTTATCTATCCTATATTAGATAGTCAGTGGGTGTCGCCTCTAGTCATAGTTCCAAAGAAAGGAGATAAATGGCGGGTATGTGTAGATTACAGAGCTCTGAACTCAACAATTAAGAAGGGTCATTTTCCATTGCCATTTGTGAATCAAGTATTAGATTCTTTAGCAGGGAAGTGGTACTTTTCATTCTTGGATGGATTCAGTGGCTACAACCAGATTCAAATTTCTCTAGAGGATCAGAAAAAGACTACATTTACTTGCCCTTGGGGAAGGTATGCATATTCTGTTCTTCCCTTTGGGTTATGTAATGCCCCAACTACTTTTCAAAGAGTAGTAATAAGCATATTTTTAGACATTTCCTAGGATAATATGGAGATCTATATGGATGATTTTACGACTTATGTCTCAGAGTTTGAAGAGGCATTGGAGAATTTAAAGAAAGTTTTACAGAGGTGTGAAGATTATTTATCCTTGAATAGTGAAAAATACTTTATGATGATGCAGGAAGGAATAGTTCTTGGGCATCATATTTCTAAAACTAGAATATAGGTTGACCCAACCAAAATTGAAGTCATTCAAAACCTTGTTGTCCCCACAAAGCAAAAGGATGTTAGAAGTTTCCTTGGTCATGTTGGATATTATCGAAGATTTATTAAGGATTTTAGTAAAATAGTAGGACCTTTATATTGTCTTTTGACTAAAGATATGGATTTTGATTGGACTCTTGCATGCCATGAAGCTTCTTGAAGCTCAAACGCACATTGACTCAAGCACCAATGCTCAAAGGTCTGAACTAGTCATTGCCTTTTCATATTCACACAGATGCATCATTTTATGCTATAGGAGTAGTTTTGAGCCAGAAGATGGATAATTTAGAGAATGCAATTCATTTCATCTACAAAAATATGCAGGGACCTGAGCTTAATTATACTATCACAGAAAAGGAGATGTTGGCAGTAATATATGCACTTAACAAATTCAGACATTATATTGTAGGATATCAAATATATGTGCATACTGATCATACAACAATAAGACATCTTATGAACAAGCCTTCAATCACAGGAAGATTGGCTCGATGGTTACTATTGATGTAGGAATTTGATATTATAGTTGTTGATAAACTAGGTAAAGCTAATGTAGTTACAAATTATCTTTCTAGGCTTCAATTGCAGGACAATCCTGAAGTAGTAGATGATGCTTTCCTAGATGAACATTTGTTCTTGATAAAAGCTCACACTCCCTGGTATGCTGATATTGCAAATTATTTAGCTTCTAATAAGATTCCTTCTCATTTTTCTCCCAAAGAAAGAAGGTTGCTAGTTGAGAAAAGTTTTAAATTCTCTTGGATTACTAATTGTTTATTTTACACTGGACCTGACCAAGTCTTAAGAAGGTGTGTTCGAGAGGATGAAACATATGATATTCTTCAAGCATGTCATGATGAGCCATGTGGAGGATATTTTTCTACTAAAAGAACAACACTTAAATCCGTAACATAGGGTATTATTGGCCAGCTTTGCATAAAGATGCAACTCAATATACTAGAAAATGTGATAGATGTCAAAAAATGGGTAGGCCCACCAAATCTGATGAAATGCCACTATATCCCCAAATATTGGTTGCACCATTTGACAAATGGGGATTGGATTTGGTAGGACCAATTGATCCTCCTTTGAATGGGAAATCCTATATTCTAGTATGCATTGATTATGTTACAAAATGGGTGGAAGCAAGAGCAATGACACATGCAAGAGATAATAAGGTTGTTGAATTTCTCTATGAGGAAATATTTACAAGATATGGAGTACCAAGAGAGATTGTTTCACATCAAGGACCACAATTTACTTCCACACTAATTGTAATATTGGTTCATGAATATAATATCAAACACAGGAAATATGCTCCATACCATCCTCAAGAAAATGGTCAAGTAGAGGTTACAAATAGGGATTTAGTGTTGGCATAATAGATGAATTAATTATGTGTTGCATTTATGTTTTGTCATTGATGTCAACACTAACTATTATGGTTGGTTACCGACAGACAAGTTTTGGTTACCAGTAGGAGATCTAGTGTTACCGATAGAAGAGACTATCTGTTGGACACTTTCGGCATGTTTGGATCAGTGAAGTATATTTGATTTTATGTGTTATATGCTCCATGAGCATGTTTTGGTATGTTGATATTGGCTTGGTAATCGAATTCTATCATACACTCTGGTAAACCCTTACCAACACTAGTTTAAGGCTTTACTGGCAGAGCTTTCATTGAGGAATAATGATAAGATATATAGTTGGTGTTGGTGTAGCTTCTTTATGGATTGCAAGATGCTGAAGACGTTCTTTGATCGTGCTTCAACTACTTGAAGACATTGCTTTGGCATGATGGACCCATAATAGGTCTGGTACTTATCTAGGTTATGGACCGATATCATGCTAATGTGTACTCAACACGTTACTGGGATATTTTGAGAGGATTTATGGATCTGTTATTGTTGTTTTGGTCTTAAGGCGACATGGCATATCATTGTAATATGGAATTATGTAATGATATTATTGTAATATCTTTAGGTGGCCAACCTAATTAGTTTAGGCTTTAGGGTTTGTATAAATAAGAGGTAGAAAATCTTTGTAATGTATCATGGTTATTGAAAGGTCATGGTCAATGAATGTAATGTGCGCATATTGTAATATCATTCAGGCAGAGGAGTTGATCGATCATTGGTGATCAAATTAGA
Source organism: Cryptomeria japonica (assembly GCF_030272615.1). Lineage (NCBI taxonomy): Eukaryota > Viridiplantae > Streptophyta > Pinopsida > Cupressales > Cupressaceae > Cryptomeria > Cryptomeria japonica. Next base: position 202,960,149 of record NC_081410.1, read on the forward strand.
TTCAGAAGAGGATTTAGTCCTCCGACATTGAGCAAAATCAGGACTGTAATCAGGCATGGTAGATGCTATTTCTGGCAGTTCACTCTATTGGATTGTTGTCCATTTATATGGAGATGATTGTAGCCTCTCTGTAGTGAGTGAGACTCGTTTGTAATGAGTAGTACGCTCTAGGGAGTGTGCCTTCCTGCAAGTGCAGGCCCCTCATTGTAACACATACTTTTTGCAGAAGTATCATCTTACTGTGGGTAGGCTTCCCACCGTGGTTTTTCCCTTTCTGGGTTTTCCACGTACAAATCATGGTTTTATGTGGTATGGTTTCTTTGTATTGATTATCTAGTTAATTGTTAAGTTGTATTGTTTACCGGTATCTGTTCCTACTGGCATCTGTATGCGTTTTATTGGTACTTGATTTGTTTAAGGTTGTATTGTGGATTAAAAGTTATAATTTGTTAACAACTGATTCACCCCCCCTCTCAGTTGTTCACCGATTATCCTAACAATTGGTATCAGAGCTTTGGTCCTCTTTTGCAGAAGCTTAACTGCTTGAGGTAGATCCTATGACAACTAACACTTCTAATCAACTGGCAACTATTTTTAGAAGATAAGCTTGATGGAACAAATTATGGGATATGGAAAATTCGAATGGAGACTCATCTAAGATGTCTTGGAAAAGATATTTGGGAGATCACTGAGAAACGATACACAACTTATGATCTGACATATAGCAATCCTTCACCTGCAAACTTGGATAAGAATATTGAAAATGATTATAGAGCTAGAGAAGCACTCTTGTGTGTATTTACTGATCAGCAGATCATGGGATTGATTGATAAATCATCAACAACCTTTGAATGAAGGTAATCCTATTGTCAAAATCGCTAAACTTGATGGTTATTGGGTAAGATATGAAAACTTGAAAATGGAAGATAATGAAAGAATTGTTGTGTTTATGGAAAGAGTAAATGAGATTGTTATGGGAATTCAATGTTGTGAAGGATTTCTAAGTGAAGATGAAATAGTTTCCAAAGTCTTGAGAGCCCTTCCACCGGCTTACAAGATGAAGGCAACTACAATTAATGAGTTAAGAACAATGGTAAACACTTCAGTTAATAGAGACATTCTGATTGGGATATTATTTGCTTTTGTGCTTGAAGAATTTGGATCTTTTGGAGCTATAAAATATGAACCTGCTTTTCATGCATCATCATCATCAGCTAGCAGCAAAAGTGATTAGAAAGCCCTATATGCAAAAGAATCGGAAGACATGAGGAAAGAGGATGAAAAACTTGAGCAACTTGAAGCCTTATTTCCTAGAAGAATACCTAAAGGACCAACTGGAAGTAAGTATGAAGGAAAAACACCTTTTAAATGTTTTGCATGTAATAAAATTGGTCATTTTGGATCTAGATGTCCTGAAAGGAATGCAAGGTTTGAGGAAAGAGTTAAGAAATATTTTAAGCCTAACTAGAACATATAGAGATTCAAGAAAAGTAAACAATGCTACATAGCAGATGAGGAAGGAGTAACTGATGACTCTGGGGATGAACCAGTAGAAGACTCTGCTAGTGGATCTGGAAATAGAAAAGAATGGGTGTTTTATGTTTTGAAGGAAGATGAACTGGAACCGGCTATCAAAAATGAAGAGAAGGACCTGACAACAAAAGTTGAAGATAAGGATGAACGGGTAATTGATAGTGGATGCTCACATCATATGACTGGAGATAAAGGGAAATTTTTGTCCCTGCAAGAATACAATGGCGGTCAAGGTAGATTTGGAGATGACAAGGCATGTATGATCAAAGGTAGAGGTATTATTTCTTTGGATGGAAAGCATAATATTGATAATGTCTATCACGTAGAAGGTTTAAAGCATAATCTTTTGAGTGTTGGTCAATTGGTTGATAAGGGTTTTCAACTTCAGTTTAAAGATAGAAAATGAAAAATCATAAACAAGACTGGTTTGGAGATTGCAACCGGTATTCAGGCAAGAAGTAATATATTTTACTTGAACATTGGTAATAAGACAGGTTTAATTGCTCATATTGGTGAGAGTTGGTTATGACATAAGAGGTTGTGTCATGTTAATTTTGATTGTATTGTTAAGATCAGTTCAACTAAGGCAGTTAGAGATATACCTAAGATTATGAAGCCTCATAATCTGGTATGTAGGGAATGTCAATTGGGTAAGCAAGTCAAAAGTTCCTTTAAGAGCATACATGATAAATCTAATGATGTACTTGATTTGATTCATACTGACTTATGTGGTCCAGCAAAGACTAGAAGCTTTCAAGGTAATAGGTATTTCATGTTGATTATTAATGACTATTCTAGAATGATGTGGGTGACTTTTCTAAGGGAGAAGTCTGAAGCTTTTGAGAAATTCAAGATCTTTAAAGCGAAGGTTGAAACTAAAACTGGATTAAAAATCAAATGTCTAAGATTAGATCATGGCGGTGAGTTCACTTCTCATGAATTTAAAAGTTATTGTGAGACAAATGGAATTAGGAGACAACTATCTGCACCTAGGACTCCTTAGCAAAATGGAGTAGTTGAAAGAAAGAACATAACCATTTTGGATGCAACAAGATCTATGATGTTGGAAGCCAAATTGCCTCATATCTACTGGAGAGAAGTAGTGAGTACAACAGTCTACACATTCAACATAGTTCACATCAAAGGTGAAACTGGTAAGACCCCTTATGAGCTATGGTTTGGACATACACCTACTGTTAAATATTTTAGAATTTTTGGAAGTAAATGCTATATCAAAAGAGATGATTCAATTGGAAATTTTTATCCTAGATGTGATGAAGGGATATTTCTTGGTTATTCAATTTAGAGAAAAGCATATAGATGTTATAACAAAAGATTGCAAAAAATTGTGGAGAGTGCTAATGTGAAAGTGGACAAACAGTATAAAAATAATTCTATATCATATGACAAGGAACTGACAGTGGAAATGATCATAACTAAACCGGAAATGCCTCAATCGATATAGGAAGCTGAGAAAGGTACACAGACACTATCAAAAAATTCAATTGTGATTGATGATTAGAGTAGTGAACCTGAAGTTCAAAAGACACCAAGCTATGTAAGATTAAATCATTCTGAAGATCAAATTATTGGAGTTAGAAACAACAGAGTTATGACAAGAAGAAAACTAGCAAATGAAGAGGTATGTCTTATTTCTCAAGTTGAACCGACAACTGCTATTGAAGATTGTAAGGATAAACATTAGTTAAAGGATATGGAAGATGAATTAGATCAAATAGAGAAGAATGAAACTTGGTCTTTAGTTCCCTGACCTAAAAATAAGAATGTTATTGGAACTAAATGGGTTTTTAGGAATAAACTGAATGAGGATGGTCAAGTTATAAGGAACAAGGCTAGATTGGTTTGTAAAAGATATTCTCAAATGGAAGGAATTGATTATGGTGAGATATTTGCACTTGTAGCTAGAATTGAAGCTGTTAGACTATTTCTTGCCTATGCAGCTTATAATTACTATAAGGTTTATCAAATGGATGTTAAATGTGCATGTTTGAATGGTGAGCTTGAGGAAGAAGTTTACATTGAGAAACTGATGGATTTTCACTAACAGATGATAAAGATATGGTTTGCAGATTGAAGAAATATTTATATGGATTGAAACAGGATCCTAGAGCTTGGTATGCACGATTGGATAAAGATCTTTTGAAGCTTGGTTTTACTAAAGGCAATGCTGATAGTAATTTATATTATAAGATCACTGATAATGATATTTTGATCATTGAAGTTTTTGTTGATGATATCATTTTTGGAGGAGAAGATAAATTGTGCATGGAATTTGCTAACAACATGAAGAATGAATTTGAAATGTCCATGATTGGTGAGATTAAATTTTTCTTAGGTTTGCAGATTACTCAAACTGACAAAGGCATTTTTATCTATCAAACTAAGTATCTGAGGGAATTGTTGAAGAAGTTTGGTATGGATAATTCCAAACCGGTAAGTACTCCTATGGCTACAAGTGATAAATTATCTATCAAGGATACTTCTACACTGGTAAATCCAACAAGGTATAAGTCTATGATTGGTGGTTTGTTATATCTAACTCAAACTAGACCTGATATTATGAATGCAGTAAGTATTATTTCAAGATATCAAAGTAATCCTAAAGAAAATCATGAATGTGCACTAAAGAGGATATTCCGTTATTTGCAAGGAACAACAAAATATGGTTTATGGTATTCTAAAAATGATGATTTCACTTTATGTGCATATACTGACTCAGATTGGGTAGGAGATACTAATGACAAGAAGAACACTTCTGGTGGAGCTTTCTTTCTTGGAAAGAAACTGGTTTCATGGATCAGCAAAAACCAGTCATTCATTTCTTTATCTATTGCAGAAGCCGAGTATGTTGCAGCAACAACTATTTGCACTCAAGTCTTGTGGATGAAGCAAATGTTGAAGGATATCATGGTAAATTGTAGTGAACTGGTAGTTATCTACTATGACAACTTTGCAACTATTGACATGTCTAAGAATCTGGTATTTCACTCTAAGACTAAGCATATTTCAATAAAGTATAACTTTTTGAAGGACAAGGTAGAAGCAAAGGAAATCAAATTGGTTTATGTAAACACTAAAGAAGAGATTGTAGACATATTCACCAAACCGCTGCCTAAGGAATCATTTGAGTATTTGAGAGACAGATTAGGGGTTTCTGCCCCTTCGACAGAGACTTGATTGATGAAGTTTGTCATCAGTCCGACATGCATTACTAGAGACATTATTCATTCTGGCACTAATGAGTGGTCCTACTACTCAGGGGGAGTAGTCAACTTTGAGTTTTAGAGGTTTATATCATTGCTTTGATATTTTTGTCAAATTTCTAGCATTGATGTCAAAGGGGGAGTGATAGTAATGTGAAAAATCATTCAGAATCTTACAGAGATATCATTCACAAGGGGAGAGCTATTGATTGTTGGTTGTCTTCCATAGGGGGAGACTTGTTTGGCATTTCTTTGTACTTAGATGTATTTCACATCTATTGTTGTCATCAATACCAAAGGGGGAGATTGTTGGCATAATGGATGAATTGATGTTTGTCATTGATGTCAACACTAACTATTATGGTTGGTTACCGAAAGACAAGTTTTGGTTATCGATAGGAGATCTAGTGTTACCGACAAAAGAGACTATCTGTTGGACACTTCCGACATGTTTGGATCGGTGAAGTATATTTGATTTCATGTGTTATATGCTCCATGAGCATGTTTTGGTCAGTTGATATTGGCTTGGTAATTAGATGCTATCATACACTCTGGTAAACCCTTACCGACACTGGTTTAAGGCTTTACCGGCAGAGCTTTCATTAAGGAATCATGATAGGATGCATAGTTGGTGTTGGTGCAACTTTTTCATGGATTTCAGGATGTTGAAGATGTTCTTTGATCATCCTTCAACTACTTGAAGACATTTCTTTGGCGTGATGGACCCAGAATAGGTCTGGTACCTATCTAGGTTATGGACGAGTATCATGCTAACGTGTACTCTACACGTTACCAGGATGTTTCGAGAGGATTTATGGATCTGTTATTGTTGTTTTGGTCTTAAGATGACATGGCATATCATTATAATATGGAATTATGTAATGATCTTATTGTAATATCTTTTAGGTGGCTGACCTAATTGGTTTAGGCTTTAGGGTTTATATAAATAAGAGGTAGAAACTCTTTGTAATGTATCAGGGTTATTGGAAAGGTCATGGTCAAGGAATGTAATGTGGGAATATTGTAATATCATTCAGGCAGAGGAGTTGATCGATCATTGGTGATCGAATTGGAGAAGAGGATTTAGTCCTCCGACATTGAGCTTAACCAAGACTGCAATCAGGCATGGTAGATGTTATTTCTGGCAGTTCACTCTATTGGATTGTTGTCCATTTATCTTGAGATGGTTGTAGCCTCTCTATAGTCAGTGAGACTCATTTGTAATGAGAAGTACGCTCTAGGCAGTGTGCCTTGCTGCAAGTGCAGGCCCCTCATTGTAACACATACATTCTGCAGAAGTATCATCTGACTGTGGGTAGGCTTCCCACCATGGTTTTTCCCTTTCCAGTTTTTCCATGTACAAATCATGGTGTTATGTGGTATGGTTGCTTTGCATTGATTATTTGGTTAATTGTTAAGTTGTATTGTTTACCAGCATTTGTATGTGTTTTACCGGTTCTTGATTTGTTTAAGGTTGTATTGTGGATTAAAAGTTATAATTTTTTAACAATTGATTCACCCCCCCCTCTCAGTTGTTCACCGGTTATCCTAAGATTTAGAATCTATTATCACCAAGATAGTAGCTCTTCATAAGAAAGATTGGTCAAATAGACTTCCTGAAGCCATTTGGGCATACAGAACAACATGGAAGACAACAACTGGTTTTACACCTTTTGAAATGGTGTATGGAAAAATAACCATGATGCCCATTGAGTTTGAGCATAAAACTCTTACGATAGCTCTGCAATTGAATATGACTCTATCAGAAGCACAAAAAGACCGCATCATGCAATTAAATGCTCTAGATGAACTGAGAAAGATGGTTGTCCAGCATACAAAAATTATTCAACATCAACATGCTAAATGACATGATAGATATATTAAGGAGAGAAAATTTAAATCTAGAGATTAGGCACTGTTATATGATTCTAGGTATAAGGATACAAGGGGGAAGCTGCAAACACATTGGTTGGGCTGATATGAGATTCTTGAAGTTTTTCAAAATGGGGCAGTTCGGTTGGCAACACTAGACCCAATCAGATTCAAACTTTTGGTCAATGGTAATCGATTACGTCTTTATCATAATCCTACTACAAAAGAAGATTTCCTATAGAAATTTGACAACCATGTACAGACCATAGTTCCTACAACCTCTACAGGAGGCCTTCTCGGCCCAGAGTCTTAAAATTCCTTTTGCATGCATACATAATAGACATTTCTATATTTTATGGAAATACTGTTCTCAGTTAATAAATTTTCTCATCCACCTCATCTCATTTCATCTCTATATCTGCCACATCACCCACTTCACCTCAGCTCACCTCATATTATGAATAAATAACCATTTGATTGCAACATTAATTAGCACAACTACAGGTATGTATATTATTTATTTTTCTTTAATTATGCATTTATACTTCCATTATGATGATTAGCTGATATGATTCACATAATCCGCATTCCCTTCCCACTCTGTCCTTTTTCACATGTGTGGACATGTGTCATCTTAAGTTGGGGGGGGGGGGGGTTTATGGTTCTATTTATGGCTGCATAATTATGTGTCTTGTCTATGATGTGTTTTAATTTACTTGACATCATTTTTGAATGAGTTTAGTACTGATGTGAAATCTTGTAGCATGAGTGAGTGTACCTTTCCTATGACTATAGTTGATGAAAGGTACTAAATGATAAATAAAAGGTTACGGGGCATGAATTTTCAAATCTTGCAGGATATCTTAGCACTTTGCATTTTGCTATAGTAAAATTTTTGACTATCAAGTTAGCCATGGGAGGTGCACCTATCCGCCATGAGCTTGTAAATCGAGATGCTTTGCTGTAGGATAACCAATGTGAACCCTATTTATGGACCTATGTGTGGATCAATTATATTTTTAAATTGACATATTTTAATGAGGAGATTGCGTAGGAATTTATGCGTACATTCAGTGAAGGGGAAGCTTCTGTGAAAGGTTTACGGGTTATAGACACAAAGTAGAGAATAAAAGAGGTCACCGGGTTTCTGCAGGATGGAAAGTTATTTCTTGAGGCTAAGGATGCAAGAAGTACAAGGGTAGAGTTCACTCATCCAACTAATGGACCTCTTAGCGTGGACAAGCAAGGAACTAAGAGGATGTCTCTTCTAGGAGAATGGCCGCAGGTTGCATATCATGTGATGAAATATTTGACATGTGATGGTAATTACTCTAATTTGCATTCTTTTCACTTCAAATTATTGAGTCATCTGAGGCATGGCTGAAGACTAAATATCCCAAATGTTTTGTATCACCTCATTTCTATTAGTGCAAAAGAGACGCAAAAGGGTAGTACCCATTCTATGAGTCATCATGGATTAATCAAATTATTGGTAGAACGATCTCTTAGGGATGTCTCTCAAATATCATGGGGTGAGTTTGAGGATATTAGGTAATTTGGAGAAGGTAATGTTCCCGCTGCAAAAGGAATTGGAGTACAAGAAGAAAATATCAGAGAATCCTCATCTTCTAGGGTTCCTATGGCTGCCGAACCTCGTATTGCCGAGGAAGCTTTTCCTAGCGTAGAAGGAACAGTAATTGAGCCAAGTGTTGAGCTGCCTTCCACTCAAACTCAAAGTGGGGCTGCATTTCATAAAAGGAAGGGTAAAGAAAATGGTGATGCAGAGGAAGAAACCATTGAATGGCCTCAAGAAGTGCAAGTTCCTCCTGCAACTAAAAAGTGGAAAATGAAGGAGAGTTTTCATGTGGCAGAACCTCCTACATCCACATAAGAATTTTCATTAAGAAGAAGTCATCGAGTTAGGTAGAGATCCCAGTCAAAAGGAGGTGTGAGAAACATCAGAATTAGGTCACGACTGTCAGAAAGAGAGCCAGCCGTAGGAAGGACATGAAGTTGAAATGCTGAGAAATTTAGCCCAAATTACAGAGCAGTTTTTAGAACCAGGTGATAAGATTTTGAGCCCTCAGGTAATTGCTCATAGGCTCTCTTCATATCCCACTAGCTTATCTACTGCACTTACATTTTATAGAGAGTGGGAAATAGAAAAAGATAGGCTACATGGGATAATTGACAAACAATAAAAGGAAATTGAAAAGAAGGATAAACAAATTGTTGAGTTGCAAACTAAACTAGATACTGTAGCAAACATGGTTCCTGAGTTAATGCAATGCAGGGCTTTGCCAAGTGTTTATGCTTTGTATATGAAGGAACAGTATCTATGTTTTAAACCTAACTGCATTGTTAGGGATCTAAGTCCTTCTCTAGAGACTCCGCAAGAGTTTTATAGTGCTTACCAAAGCTCTCCTATAACCATTAAAAATTAGCTATGTGAGTTTTATTTGCATAATTATGTTGTCTCTTCTAACAATAAATGGAATCCCCTACTGTATATTGGTGATATTCAGTTAAAGGCATTGATGTCCTGGATACAAAATGAAATTAGTATGGGAGTACAATCTAGAACACACAGGAACTTGGAACTTGATTGTCCACTGCCACTGAGAGCTAAGGCTTAAAACCCACGACAAATGTATTATGATTGGCAAAAATTGTTGAATAGACTTTATGTCAGAAGCTAAGTTTTACCATTGAGAGAGGAAGTATTTCAGGAGTATGAAAATTTGGTTGGAACTGAGAATCAAATTGCAGTTGAACATCTGGTTTAGTGTTGGAACAACCTTCTAGAGGATCTAAAGCAGGGTGAACCCCATTAATTTCCCAACTATCATGCGGCCATACAAAGAGCTCCCAAGTATATTTGCTTGGGTAGGACAAAAGCAAAAATTAGCTACCTTTGATATTTCAGCTACCTATTTTTATGTGGCCACTAATGGGATGCAGAGCTACAAATAAACCATATGATGAGACCACAGAGGAAACTAGGTGGGCTAGGCTAGAGAAGATGAAAGGATTTTATTGGAACCTGGCTACAAGAGGCACGCGACATGGTACTATTGAACACAATGTACCACTGAGAGGGGGTGAATCAGTGGTTCCTAAATTATTTTCCTTTTTAAAACAACCTTAGAATACTAGTTATTATCTTAAGCACTAAACAATCAAATCGGTAAGACAAATATCAATGCCAAAAGGGAAAAACACAAAAATGCAACCCACAACACCAGGTGTACAAGGAAAACCCAATATGGGAAAAACCTCAGTGAGAAATGCTGCTAGAGACTATTGCTCCAATCCAGCCTCACAAGTGAAACAATTAATTACAAAGATTTAGGGAACCAACCCAAGGAGAACCAACCCAAAGAGCACCAACCCTTACACCAAGCTCCAACCTTGTGATGTATATTAAAATATAATTTTTATATAGTTAAAGCTTTTGGTTGCAAATGAGTTCTGCAACACTTGATCAAATAGATCTTTACCAGTTAGCATTCTTCTCTTCTTCTCTCTCAGCCTCACAACATGCTTAGTCACACTTGGATGCCTTCTTGAATGATTACATCTCACTTGTTAGCTCAATTATTAGACCTACAACAGTATACCGATACTCTGTCTCTGCCAGTTAAACCCTCTCACCGGTTTGTCTGCTATCTCACTCTGCAACTTTCTTAGAATAAATTCTAAGGAAGATGATCCTTCTCTGTGCTCAAGCTCTTTTCACTATCCTTCTTCATATCAAGCATCAGTAATTTCTATCTTGATGTCACATATTTATAATCTTGGATTCCCACCAAAAACCACATTCAACCAATGTCGTGTTAGGTTTTACCTTCTCCAACTTGATCCAAATCTGATTTGATTTGATCTGCTTTTCTAGGGATATGATCTTCATGACATCGATCAATACTAGCAAAGATTCACATTCCAATGTGCATTTTCTAAATCTAAAGGTTTGCACCATGCTTTTCTGCTTTTCTCTATCATACGACATTAATGGCTTTGCTGTTTCCTTCAGCAAATGGGTACGAAGATCAAATCTTCTTGCAAGATTAGTTCAGTCGCTTCCCACCTTGCCTTCCTCGAGCCGCAATCCTCTGGCATCCTTTGTGACTTGCGGGTTCTTCATAAAAGTCAACTTGCTTGCTGACTTGTTACGTCAATGTACACTCCATTGACTTGTGCAATATCACCACTTGGCATCCAGTTGTCATAATTTTTGACATCCACCTCTTCTTGGATTTCTATGTTAGTTTGACATCCTTTGTTGACCAAGGTTGATTACAAGCACATTTCACCTTACCGGTAAGACCAACAAACATCCTCTATATTGACAACACATCCTCGATAATTCATCATGCCTTCTGGTATGTCTTCATGCCATCCTCTCTGTTCTACTCATAGGATGTTATTTTGATTCTTTTAGCATTCCGCCTCTTCATCACAAAAAAACAACCAACCTTCATCCCAATTTGTGCCTTACTGATAAGCTTGGTAACTGGTAGATGACACAATTCATGTGTACCAGTAGCCTTCCTTTTGTCTGCTCACTCACATGTTCATTGCCATCATATGCCTTTCTCTTCTTATACAGGTCACCACTTCTTACTTATTGGTGCTTGCCAAACTAGTTGACATCAATGACAACTTAATGCCAATAATGCCAACAATCTCCCCCTTTGGCATTGATGTCAACTTATTGCAAGACACTTTATATCAGAAAATTTCTCCCTCTTTGACACAATGACAAAGGGTATTGTACACTCCCCCTTTGATCCATACCTGGCTCCCCCTTAGGCTGCTACCAATGATTGCAGTCGGTATTGAGATGTGGTTCAAGAGTTATAGATGCTGCTATGAACTCACCTTGAACCATATAAATCCTTCCTTTCTCAAGTGCATAAGGTAGGTGACACGACTCCCAACTTGTGTCTTAAGTACTCAAAAGTTCTTATCGACAATGGTTTGGTGAAAATGTCTGCTACTTGTTCTTCGGTAGGGACATAATCCATCTTTACTTCCTGTCCTTCAACCTTCTCTCTGAGGAAATGATACTTGATGGCTATATGCTTTGTTCTGGAAAGCATCACCAGATTCTTTGATATGTTGATGGCACTTGAATTATCACACCGGATGAGAATAGGATCAATAATGTCCACCTGTATATCCTTTAGAGTTTTCTTCATCCAAAGTACCTGAGAGCAGCATGTAGCAACAACAATTTATTTTGCTTCAGTAGTTGATAAGGAGATTGAATCCTGCTTCTTACTATGCCATGAGACCAACCGGTCACCTAGGAATAATATGCCACCACTTGTGCTCTTCTGGTCATCAATGCAACCTTCCCAAGCATTAGTCTATGCTTCCAAGATGAATTCCCCTTGTTTAGGGTACCACAATCCATAGCTGAGTATTCCTTGTAGGTACCTAATAATTTTGCTAACTTCATTCATATGTGACTGCTTTGGTGCAGCTTGAAATCGAGCCTCCTATCCTTCAACCTTCTCTCTGAGGAAATGATACTTGATGGCTATATTCTTTGTCCTAGAAAGCATCACCAGATTCTTTGATATGTTGATGGCACTTGAATTATCACACTGGATGAGAATAGGATCAGTAATATCCACCTGTATATCCTTTAGAGTTTGCTTCATCCAAAGTACCTGAGAGCAGCATGTAGCAGCAACAATTTATTTTGCTTCAGCAGTTGATAAGGAGATTGAATCCTGCTTCTTACTATGCCATGAGACAACCGGTCACCTAGGAAGAATATGCCACCACTTGTGCTCTTTCGGTCATCAATGCAACCTTCCCAAGCATTAGTCTATGCTTCCAAGATGAATTCCCCTTGTTTAGGGTACCACAATCCATAATTGAGTATTCCTTGTAGGTACCTAATAATTCTGCTAACTTCATTCATATGTGACTGCTTTGGTGTAGCTTGAAATCGAGCCACCATGCACACTGCTTGCACTATATCCAGTCTAGAAGTAGTTAGATACAATAGGCTTCCTATCATGGATCTATACAATGTCTAATCCACCACCAATGATTCATCATTCTTTCTTAATTTTCTTTTGGTCACCATGGGGGTACTTACTAATTTGTAGTCCTCCAATTGAAATTTCTTCAACATATCCTTTGCATACTTGGTTTGTGAGATAAAGACTCCCTTATCTTACTATAATATTTGCAAACCAAGGAAGTATGTCAATTCTTCAAGAATTGACATCTCAAATACTGACTACATCTGATCAACAAATTCTTTGCAAAGGGTGTCCTTATTGCCTCCAAAGATAATGCCATCTACATACACAACCACAATGATCATATGGTTTCCATATTTTTTTATGTATAAATTGTTGTTAGCACTTCGCTTTTTGAATCCTTTCTCCTTCAGGTGCTGATCTAATCTTGAATACCATGCTCTAGGAGCTTTCTTTAAACCATATAGGGCCTTCTTCAATCGACACACAAAGGTTTCATCATCATATAGCAAAAACCCTTCCGGTTGTTCCACGTACACTTCTTCTTCTAAATTTCCATTTAGGAAGGTAAATTTTACATCCATCTGATATACTTTATAATCCTCATAGGCAGAAAAGGCTAGAAACATTCTAATTGCTTCTAATTTAGCTACCCATGCAAATGTTTCTTCAAAGTCAGTGCCCTCTACTTGAGAGTATCCTTTGCACACAAGTCTAGTTTTATGCCTAACAATTTTACCTTCTTCATTCATCTTATTTCAATAGACCCATTTAGTGCCAATGATGTTCTTGTCTTCCGATCTAGGGACTAATTCCAAAGTCTTGTTCTTCTTAATCTGCTATAGTTCTTCTTCCATGGCATTCATCCATTCCCGTATTTTGCTGGCCTCATCGAATGTTTTAGGCTCTACTTCAGTCATGAGGCAAAAGTTGACTTGTTCATCATTCCAAGAAAGTCTTCTTCTAGTATACACACCATCACTCTTATTTCCTAGAATCTTCTCTTCTAGGTGATTTAATTGTACATACCGGTTTGGAGCCTTCTTGGATGCTTCTTCCAATTCATTGTCTAACTGAGCTTCCTCACCTTCATCACCAGAATCATCATACTGGTTTACCTGTGATTGACTTCCTTTGTGCATATCCTCGTCAACTTTTATATGCACACTCTCAATGACTCTTCTTAGTCTTTTGTTGTAGCATTTGTAGGCCTTGCTATTAGATGAGTAACCAAGGAAGATTCTTTCATCACTTCTAGAGTCAAAACTACCTAGACCATCCATATCTCTCTTGATAAAACACTCACTTCCAAATACCTTGAAGTATTTGACCGATGGCTTCTGGTCATACCGCAACTCATAAGGTGTCATCTTGTTGTTTGTTCTTTGTTGAACCCGGTTCAAGGTATATGTAGCAATATGAACAAATTCCTTCCAATATGTGTCTAGCAGACTGGCCTCATTTAACATGGTTCTTGCCATCTCCTTGATTGTCCTATTCTTCCTTTCTACCACACCATTTTGTTGTGGTGTCCTAGGGGCTGAGAATTGCCTTCTAATTCCATGCCTTTCACAATAATCTTCAAACTCATTTGATGTGAACTCTCCACCCCAGTCTGATATTAGACATTTTAGCTTGCACCCACTTTCCTTCTCTACCATCTTCCTAATGATTTTGAATCTGTCAAATGCTTGTGATTTATCTTGCAGGAAAGTGACCCATGTCATTCTTGAATAATCATCAATAAAGAGCATAAAATATCTTTCACCGGCAAGAGCTCTTGTCCTAGTTGGACCACATAGGTCTATATGTACAATTTCAAGTGGTCTTGAGGTGTTGTGCTCTTTTGTCCTGAAGCTCACCTTAGTCTGCTTCCCTTTGACATATTCATCACAAAATGTGCTTACCGATTTGATGATGGGTGGAATATTTCTTACACACCTCTTTTTTCTTACTGTAACTATGTTATCAAAGTTTATGTCACCTAATCTTCAATTCCACAACCAACTTTCATCAACTTGTCCCATCATGCATTGGGACTCATAGAATTCCTTCATATTGTAAACATTTCCATCTATTCTCTTTCCTTCTGCCACAACTTGACCGATACTCTCTTTCTTTATCTAGCACTCGATAGAGTCAAAGGTGAATTTATAACCTTTGTCACACATTTGACTCACACTCGACAGATTTTTCTTTAGGCCTTCCACCTAATATACATCATGTGCCTTCAATTTTCCATCAACATTTAGAGTACCTTTTCCCTTTATTTTGATCGATGAGTTGTATACGAATCTTGCTAAACCACCATTCCAGTCTTCAAGCTTGATAAATTTCTTTTTATCACCGGTCATGTGGTTGGAAGAGCCACTGTGTACAACCCATAGATTTTTCCTTTCAACATGTAAAGCAGTCTACACTATCAGACTTGATTCTGCCTTTTCTTTTTCTTTCTCAACTCATACCGGTTTGGTTTCCTTCTTCTTGTCATATGCTATTTTGTGCTCTCATTTAACAACCGGTTCTTGATCAGGATCTGTCTTCTTTTGCTTGATCTTCTTGTTTTTACAAAACTTTGCTATATGTCCAAACATTTGACAATTATAGCATTTCACATTTTCATTTAAAGATGAATCTTTGAAATTATTGTAGGATACCGGTTTATTCTTCCTACATTCAAAACTCTTATGACCAAATCCATTGCACTCATAACATACAAAATTCATATCCCAGAGTGCATTAAAAGGATTTCTACTTTCATAACTTATAGTGGGCTTATTGGTTAATCTATAGTCAGCTATTCTATGCCCAAATTTGTTACATCGGTAACAATAACCATGAAAGTTTGGAACATACCGGTTAGGTTGCCTTGGTCCTGCAAACGACTGCCTCACCAGGGGTCTTCCTTTCATATTACTAACTCTAGTGAATCTTTCATTGTCAACTCTTGCATTTCTCCTAAGATCTGCATGTCGGTACATTGAGTGTGGCCTCTAGTTCATTGATTGTGTATACCGGTTGGTGTGGCAGTTTCTAACAACATCTGCACATGTCTTCTTATAGGTATCCTTGCTTACTTTGAACGTCTTCTTTTCTTCACCTTCATTGGAAGAGGTGAATGGTATCTCCTTACCGGATGTGTCTTTGCTATTTGAAATTTGACCTTCTTCAAATCCTAAGCCACCAGTATCTTTTGATATCTTTTGTTTGCTCAACAACTTATCTAAGGCTTCGGTGCTGCCTTCATATTTGCTTGTCACTTTTATTTCCTCACTTTCTTCAAGCTCCTTTCTGAGCTTTACTACTTCTGCTTCTAGATCTTGATGCTCCTTTTCCTTCTTCATCAGATCAGAGGTTGTAGCCTCTTCTTCCTTTCTGGTAGATATTTATTTCTTTATCTTTACCACTAGATCTGCTAAAGCTTCTTGACTCATCTCCACTAGTTTCATTATAAGGACATTTTGCAACAAAGTGTCCAACTTTTCCACAATTGAAACATTTGAGTGGTAACTTTCCTTTATACTTGTCGGATCCTCTTTTGAGTTTTCTGACAAAGTTGGCTACCTCTGCATTAGAGTCATCACTTGATCCTTTATAAACTACCACTTCTTTGCCCTTCGTGATGGAGTTGAACGCTGCCTCTTTTCTTGAGGATGAATCACCGATTGTTCTCATTTCATAGGCCGTTAGTGAGCCAAATAGCTCATCCATTTTAAAGATCTTTAGATCCTTGGCTTCTTCTATGGCAAAAACCTTAGTATCATACTTAGGTGTGAGAGACCTAAGTACCTTCTTGACAAGAATCTCATCTACAATTTCTTCTCCAAGTCCTTTTGATGGTATTCATAGTTTCATCAAATCTGTGAAAGTAGTCTGCAATCTTTTCTTCATCCTTCAACTTGATGCTTCAAGTTGGCCCCTTAGTGCTTGCAACTTGGCCTCTTTGAATTTTGCATCTCCTTCAAATAACCTCTGCATTTTATCTGAAGTCTCCTTGGCAGATGCACAATGCATGACCTTGACAAACTCATTATCAAACAACCCACTTAAGATAACTTGTTTAGCCTTAGTATTGTTCTCATACTCCTTCTTGGCGTCTGGATCAGAGGGAGGAACACTAGAGACAATATACCCATTCTTGATAGACATCCACACATCAAAACCAACAAAGGAAATATAGGTCTCCATTCTTCAGCTCCAGAAGGAATAGTTAGACCCATCAAACATGGGAGATTTTTAGGAGGCAGACTCATTTCTTGCCATTGTGTTCTAAGACCAGAATCTACCCAAGCTTTACACAATCAGGAACCTAGGCTCTGATACCAATTGTTGAACACAATGTACCACTGAGAGGGGGGTGAATCAATGGTTCCTAAATTATTTTCCTTATTAAAACAACCTTAGAATACCGGTTATTATCCTAAGCACTAAACAGTCAAACTGGTAAGACAAATGTGGATACCAAAAGGGACAAACACACAAATACAATCCATCCTCACAAGTGAAACAATGAATTACAAATATTTAGGGCACCAACCCAAGGAGCACCAACCGCTGCACCAAGCTCCAATTTGGTGATGTATATTGAAATACAATTTTGATACAATTATAGCTTCTGGTTGCAAATGAGTTTTGCATCACTTGATCAAATAGATCTCTGTCAGTTAACAATCTTTTCTTCTTCTCTCTCAGCCTCACAACATGCTTAGTCACACTTGGATGCCTTCTTGACCGATTACACCTCACTTGTTAGCTCAACTGTCATACCTGCAATAGTATATTGATACTTTGTCTCTACCGGTTAAACCCTCTCACCAGTTTGCCTGGTAACTCACTCTGCAACTTTATTAGAATAAATTCTAAGGAAGATGATCCTTCTCTGTGCTCAAGCTCTTTTCACTCTCCTTCTTCACATCAAGCATCGGTAATTTCTGTCTCGATCTTACATATTTATAATCTTGGATTCCTACCAAAAATCGCATTCAACCAATGTCGTGTTAGGTTTTTCCTTTTGCAACTCGATGCAAATCTGATTTAATTCGATCTTCTTTTCTAGGGATATGATCTTCATGACATCGATCAACACCAACAAAGATTCACATTCCAATGTGCATTTTCTAAATCTGGAGGTCTGAACCTGTAAAGCAGAAAAATCGAACCCTAGTTGTTCTCCCCTCCCCAATCTCCAAGGAGAGAGAAGGGAGAGTCACTAGGGTTGATGGTTTTCACTTAGGAGAGACTTTAAATTCAAAAGAGGGGTTGAAACCCACAAGATCCAATCCCACACAATGCAAATTGGATTCTAAATGAGTTTCGAGGGTTGTGATAGCAAGGATACCCTCTTTTGTAAAGAATGTAGATAGAAAGATTGAACTAGGAATGCATGTAAAGTAGGAAAGATTCGCTTATAAACAGAGATAGGGATACGGGATGAAGCTGCGAACCTGGAATTAGTAGTAAAATGTCAAGACGGTGCTGTTCTACAAATTTGAGCGAAAGTTGACAGGACGATGGCACCCGGCGTGCACACGGTCCTCCGAAAAATCTGCGAAATGAAGGTAGATCTATTCGTCTCTGCACAAGGATTCCAGATCTTCAATTACAGCCGTGTACCTGCAACCTACACACAGAAAAGAGAGGACGATTGGGGGGTTAGGGATGAGGGATTTGCCTTTAGGTCAAACCCCATTTTTGGAATTAACCAAGAAATGAGAATGCTGTAAATGTAAATGTTTGTAATGTAAACAAGTATTGATACCTTGTTGTAATAATGTTTGTATTCTTACATGCGAAGGTGTAATGTATGTAGTATGTTGTATGTTGTATGTTGTTGAATCCTTATCTTGAATGCAACACCTAGCCTTGAATGGAGACTTAGAATGCTCAATTGCTTGAAGGGATGCTTGAATGCTTGAATGTTTGAATGTTTGAATATTGCTTCCGCCTTTTGCACACATATGTCCTCCTCCTTTTTGAGAGGGGAAATGTAGTTTATATACTTGTCAATTAGGGTTGATAGACTGATTTCCCGACCTTAGGCCTACCAGGAAACATTATTTCCCAATTTGCAAACTTAAAGACCTGATGCCCAAAAGAGACCGGGCCCAAAATAGGGCCAGGGACCAGGGCACTGGATGCCATGGTCCTGGGGGACCAGGGCACTGGGCGCCATGGTCCCACCTCCCAGGACAGCAGGGTGCAAGGAGGGATCAGGCCAGGGTGCAGAAAAATGCAGTTTTTGGTGTTGTAAACAGGTTTCGGGGTCTCCATTCAGGTTCAACGTTGCGTCGCCATCGTGAAGACCCAAATGCAGTCAAAATTGCAAGTGTTGCAATTTTAGGATGCTACATTTAGCCCCCACTTTAGCGGGAGTATAAGCGTACGCTCATACTTCCGGTAAAGTACAAGGAAACAACATTGAAAAACTTTCACCACGTCAAGGAGGCAAGATACACCAAGCCCCCAATGGACTAAAAATCTTACGACTTTGATTGACAAAGTAAAAGGGAAGATCACGAGGGAGAACCATGACTGTCAGTAGTAAGGTTCCCTCACTATGAGTCATGCAAGAAAGATATCAAAAATTTTCAAGGCAAAGCTAAATTTGTCAAGAAATTTTCAAGTATCTTGAAAAGATATGAATGGGATGTATGCCCCCCTACGTTAAAGCGATTGCACATGCCTCATCGGGGGTGATTGCTTTAAGGTAGTGATACATATAAGGAATGAGAAGGGAAAGGAGCACGTTATCACAAGGATTTAGCCCCCAAATGTGAGATAAGCCCAAGGATAATAGACATAAAACACAAAGCACAAGGTGACTTCACTTTCCTCGGGGTTAGTATGCTGTATGATAATTCATGTATATCATATGTATGTATGCATAGGGAGAGAAAGGGGAGATAAAGAGATGGATATATTTGGGAAAGATAGAGGGTGTGATAGAGAGTGAAATGTATAGAGGGAGAGATGGAAGGGGAGAGGAAGAGGGAGACAATGAGAGAGGTGGAGATGGATAGATATAAAGATAAAGATATATGATGTGATATTAATAGAGGTAGAGATTGAGTGAATTTAAGAGAGGTAAACATAATGAGATATAGCTAGAGAGATAGATGGAGAGATGGGAAGATAGAATGTAGGGGGAAAGTGGGCATAAAGGAGGTGATAGATACAAGTAATAGAGATAGAGGGAGAGAAAGAGATAGAGAGGGGTAATAGAGATAGAAATAAGGAGGGAGAAACATGTGTGTGTGAGTGGGAAGCATATAGAGATATAGATTGGAAGGGAGAAATAGGGAGTGACAGAGAGAGAGAGAAATAGAAATTAAAAATATGATTATTCTATAATTATTAAAATTTTAATAAAATAAATAATTGAGATCTTCATTCCCCAACCAAGGAAGGTCACCTAGAAGAAGGGAACACTTGTGTCTTTTGAGTCAACATGAGAGAGACCAAAAGAGATCTCAATGCTTTGCATCGTCCTCAAGTAGACAACACTGAGGACAACAAATAGAAGAATGAGAATAACACATAGAAGAAGTAACAAAAGATTAAGAGAGGAGGAGAGAATCTGCTATGCTAATGAACTAGTCTAGCACATCATCTACCCCCCGATCTTGCTGATCAATATTTTGGGAAGGCAGGAAACATGCTAGAGGAGGAACATCCAACATAGCAGATGGAGCTATCACAAGATCCAAACAAGGGCTATGTTCATGTTCCGAGCCATGTTGTTCTTGTCTAGGAGCTAGGATAAGTGCTTTAGAAAATGCGTTAGATAAATGGTTATCAACATCAACATATTCATATTCACTATCAGAATGAACAGGAGTAACATTTTCATCATGAATAACATTTTCATCTATATCATCATCAAGATTTATAAAAATAGGATCTTTAACTCGCACAGGATCAAGACCATCATGCATCTTATGTTTAGGAGATTTCGGCTCAATCGTCGGCTGAGGAGAAAATGGAATAATACTAGCTGAAGGTGTTTTTGGGGATTGCAAAGTTTGAGAAGCAGCTTCCTGAGCTCTAAGACAACGCTTTCGTCGGTGTTCACGTGCAGAATGATTTCGTCTAGTCTTAGTAGGAAGTTGAGAAGATTGAGGAGGAGGAATGTTCTCATCCTTATCACTTGGGTGTTTAGGTTGTGGTCTCTTAGGTTGGATAATAGGAGAAGAGGAAGGTCTCTTCTCTCTATAAGAGGAAGGAGGAGGAACTGCTCCATATAAAGGAGGAATATTTGGTTTAGGAAGGAGACCAAGTCCATCATGACGAGGAGGTATAGGTCTACCTTTAGAAAGTTTATTAGACATAGGCTTAGTCACATTCATAGGGATGGGTTGGGAATCTTCTTGAGGAAAGACATTAGTTTTATCTTTCAAGGGAAAAACTTCCTTCTCAAGAATGATAGGAATGTCAAGTTTGGGTGCTCTAGGTTCACTTAGAGATAGAATCATATCTTTTTTCCACCTTTGATAAGATTTGAAAAGATGATCACTTTGCGGAGGAAGAGATTGGAATTGTTTAGGCCAAAAGTAATCAATAGGAACGCTAGAAGTTCTTTCAGCTGGTTTAAAGAGACTATGATTGATAGTAACAACTTCACCATTATGGGGAAATTTCAAACACTTGTGAATAGGAGAAGCAATAGCTTTCATGGAAGATAGCCAAGGATAGCCTAGCTTCACATGAAATTGTTTAGACGATGGAATAATAGCAAAGTCCACATCAAGGGATTTGTTATGGACCTCAATAGGTAATGTAATAGAACCAATTGCAGGAGAAGAAAATGCATCAAATAATTTCACAACCACATTTGTTTCATCATAGATCACTTGATTCAATTGCAAAGTAAAAAGAAATTCTTTAGTAATGACATTAACCATGCAAGAAGGATCAATAAGCACTCCACGACAAGGTGTATTCTTGACTTTTGCAACTATATATAAAGGACCATCAGGTGCCCTGATAGTTTCACTAGAATCAAATGTGATAGAAGGTTCTTTAGGGATTTTCTGCTGCTCTACAAAGTTAATCACATTCAGAGTCATAGACACAAGATCATTAGGTGAGACAGAGGAATCATTAGTATCAATCGCATTAGAGGTATGAGAAGGCAATGGATCAGTAAAAATTTTAAGATTTTGGTTAGGAGGAGCTACAGATGTGTTGCCTTTATCATTCACACCAGAAACAGAGATAGTGTTATTATCAATCAAATCTTGAATTTTACCCTTTAAAGCAAATCATTTTTCAGTATCATGCCCAGGTTGACGATGAAATTGACAAAAAGATTTGTTATCAAAATAGGGTGAATTAATCTTTGTAGGATCTATTTGCCTTATAGGAGGAAGAGTAAGCACATTTTGTTCCAATAACTTATTCATAATACTATGCAATGATTCATTCAAAGGAGTAAACTTTCTCTCTTTCTTGAAAAACTTAGAAATAGGAGGCACACCTGATGCCGCATTCACATTGTTGTTGATGATGTTTTCATTGAATTTAATGGACTCTCTGTTCGGTTTAAACTTCCCAAATGGTTGTTGACTACTATCACCCTTATCACTCGGAGCCATAGGATTTGCTTGTTCCATTTGACTCACAGTCAGTTGATAATTGTGAAGAGTTGCGCACAACTATTGGAAAGAAGTAAACTCAGAAAACAGAAGTTTTTCTCTAATATCTTTTTGTAAATTAGAAATAAAGATTCTTTGAATATCATTGTCAGGTACTGGAAAAGAAATTTGAGCATACAAATGCTTATATCTACCAATGAAATCAGTCACTTTTTCTTTAACACCTTGTTTACAATGCATTAAATCAATCAAAGTAACTTTAGGACTTATATTGTTTTAAAATTGTTGAATAAAAGCATTTGCAAGTTGTTCGAAAGAAGTAATAGAATAAGAAGGCAACGAGCAATACCATTGTAGGGCTTTATCTCTTAATGTTCTGGTAAATAGTTTTGCGAGCAACCTTTGGTCATAAGCAAAATCGGTACATATTGTTTGAAAGGTCTTAACATGTGTTAGAGGATCACCCTTATCATTATAAAGCTCCAAATGCAGAATTTCAACATATTTAGGGGGGATAGCTCGAACAATGTCAAGAGAAAGTGGGCTCGCAACATCAAATGTGGGCACACTAAACTTAGATTGATTCATAGAGGCAATTTGTTGCTGCAAAGAAGAGACAGTTTGTGCAAGACTGTTAATGGTCACTTCAGTCGAAGAGTTCATATTAGACGTGTTAGATTGTGATGGAGGTATTATGTTATTGAAAGAAGGTAGAGAGTAAGGTGGTGGGACACTATGATAGTTAGTCATTGGAGATGATTGGAAAGGAGGAACACTACAAGGAGGGATGGAAGGGTTAAATGAATTGCCCCCTTGTGTCATGTTCATTTGTGGAGATATAATAGGAACACTCATTGAAGGAATGAATGAAGAAGTTGGATTGAATGAAGGAAGAGGGTTGATTGAAGAAGAAGGATTGCCCCCATGACTGGTGATCATAGGAGGAATGTCTTGTATTGAAGTAGTCATTATGTTTGATGTAAAAGTAGGTATACTAGCAATAGAAGTTGTCAAAGGAATAGAATGATTAACTTGAGTAGGAGGTTGTGTATAACCTAAGGTTTCGGCACAACTTTTGATTGGCATCACATTCGAATCCACAATGTGTGCAATACCATGGAAAATATCAATTCCATTCTTATCACTTTGAACCATACGTTTTAGACCCTCAATTAATGAAAGAGCTTCGCTATCGGGGTATTCTTGAGACATCCATTGTCGAAAATCATCAAATTGGTTATCCAATTTTGAAAGTTGTTCTACAAAAACCTCATGGAGAGCTTCTTCATCATTAAGAGGATTAGAGGAATTACCCATGTCCTCGTTAAAAAGGCCATTCAAATTAGGTTCCATCTCCTCAGTAATTAAACCTTGGAAGGACTTTAATTCTAAGGCTTCGTCTAACGGGAATAGTGTAAGTAGGGCTTATTGTTGTAAAACTCATGCACTAAAGAGAGAGAGAAGATTTTGAATCCTAGAGGTAGCAAATCAGCCAATCTCCTAGATTTAAGCTGTTAAATGTAATCAGGACAATCTCCCAAAATTTCAGAAAAAATGTTCGGGACCGTGGCGAACGGAGTGCACACGGTCCTCGCAACTTTTTTTGAAATTTTCAGGGATGAAAGTTTTGATGATTTTAAAGCTAATCTGAAAAAATTGAGTGATTTTACGATCTGTAGATAGGCCAAATTAAAGTTGCAATCTCAAAATTGAACCCTACCAAGATTGTTGAAAAATGTAAAATTTGAATTTTGAAAAAGAGGGGGAAACTGAAATTTTGAATTTTATGATTTTAGAGGGAATGCTGAAAGCAATGCATGCTTTGAAATTTAAAATTTGACTCAATTTCATGCAAAATTCGAATTTGAAAGTGGAAATCAAGGTTGTTGCAATTAAACACTTAATTTCAAAAGTCACAAATTGTAAAAATTTGAATAAAGCACTGAAATTTTGAATGAATGCTAACACACTTTTCAAATTTAGGACTGTAAGAAACACAATTTTGATATGAATTTTAATTTCAACAATTTTTGAATGATTAGAAGCCTCAATCCAAGCAATCACTAGACCAACTTTGACTGTAATTTTGAAAGTGTTAGAATTGATAAAATCAGCCAAAATTTTGAATTTTAGCAGAAAAATACAGTAAGATCTAGCTCCCGAAATTTCAGAAAAAATGTCGGGGACGATGGCGCTCGGGGTGCACACGGTCCTCGCAACTTTTTTCCAAATTTTCAGGGATGAGAGATATTGTGATTTTATTGCGAAATCCAAAGTTACAGCCGATTTGGAGGTGTTTTGATTAGTGAAATTATCAGTCAAAGGTTGAATCAAGAAAAAATTAGGGTTTTGACACTTAACCACTTAATTTTCAGAATTAAAGCACAAATATGAATTGACAATTTGCAATAGAAGGGTAGATCTGAAACAAGCATTAACAATTAAACATTTCACAAGTTTAATTACTAAAAATAAAATTTTAGGGTTTTTATGCAATTAACCTCTAAAATTTGCAAAAGATCAAACATGGAAATGTAATTAAGGAAGCAAAATTTTTTCAGATCTAACCATGAATAATCAGAATGAGGATGTTCACGTCGGGTTCACCAAAATGTAAAGCGGAAAAATCGAACCCTAGTTGTTCTCCCCTCCCCAATCTCCAAGGAGAGAGAAGGGAGAGTCACTAGGGTTGATGGTTTTCACTTAGGAGAGACTTTACATTCAAAAGAGGGGTTGAAACCCACAAGATCCAATCCCACACAATGCAAGATTGGATTCTAAATGAGTTTCAAGGGTTGTGATAGCAAGGATACCCTCTTTTGTAAAGAATGTAGATAGAAAGATTGAACTAGGAATGCATGTAAAGTAGGAAAGATTCGCTTATAAACAGAGATAGGGATACGGGATGAAGCTGCAGACGTGGAATTAGCAATAAAATGTCGAGATGGTGCTGTTCTGCAAATTTGAGTGAAAGTTGACAGGACGATGGCACCCGGCGTGCACACGGTCCTCCGAAAAATCCGCGAAACGAAGGTAGATCTGTTCGTCTCTGCACAAGGATTCCAGATCTTCAATTACAGCCACGTACCTGCAACCTACACACAGAAAAGAGAGGATGATTGGGGGGTTAGGGATGAGGGGTTTGCCTTTAGGTCAAACCCCGATTTTGGAATTAACCAAGAAATGAGAATGCTGTAAATGTAAATGTTTGTAATGTAAACAAGTACTAATACCTTGTTGTAAGAATGTTTGTATTCTTACATGCGAAGGTGTAATGTATGTAGTATGTTGTATGTTGTATGTGATCTCCTCTTCAATGGTTGAATCCTTGTCTTGAATGCAGCACCTAGCCTTGAATGGAGACTTAGAATGCTCAATTGCTTGAAGGGATGCTTGAATGCTTGAATGTTTGAATGTTTGAATATTGCTTCCACCTTTTGCACACATATGTCCTCCTCCTTTTTGAGAGGGGAAATGTAGTTTATATACTTGTCAATTAGGGTTGATAAACTGATTTCCCGACCTTAGGCTGACCAGGAAACATTATTTCCCAATTTGCAAACTTAAAGACGCGATGCCCAAAAGAGACCGGGCCCAAAATAGGGCCAGGGACCAGGGTGCTGGACGCCATGGTCCTGGGGGACTAGGGTGCTGGGGGCCATGGTCCCACCTCCCGGGACAGCAGGGTACAAGGAGGGATCAGGCCAGGGTGCAGAAAAATGCAGTTTTTGGTGTTGTAAACAGGTTTCAGGGTCTCCATTCAGGTTCAACATTGCGTCGCCATCGTGAAGACCCAAATGCAGTTGAAATTGCAAGTGTCACAATTTTAGGACGCTACAGCACCATGCTTTTCTGCTTTTCTCTATCATACGTCAATAATGGCTTTGCTATTTCCTTCAGCAAACGGGTATGAAGATCAAATATTCTTGCAAGATTAGTTCAATCACTTGCTAGATTGCCTTCCTTGAGCTGCAATCCTCTGGCATCCTCCGTGACTTGTGGGTTCTTCATAAAAGTCAACCTTCTTGCTGACTTGTTATGTC
Organism: Cryptomeria japonica; assembly: GCF_030272615.1. Lineage (NCBI taxonomy): Eukaryota > Viridiplantae > Streptophyta > Pinopsida > Cupressales > Cupressaceae > Cryptomeria > Cryptomeria japonica. The sequence continues at coordinate 202,986,416 of NC_081410.1, forward strand.
GACGATTCACACTCCATCGACCTGTGCTATATCACCACCTGGCATCCAGCTACCATATTTGTCCACATCCACCTCTGCTTGGATTTCTATGTCGGTTTGACATCCTTTTTTGACCAAGGTTGATTACCGACATAGTTCACCTTACCGGTAAGACCAATAAACATCCTTTGTACTGACAACACATCCTCTTGATAATTCATCATGCTTTTTGGTTGTCTTCATGCCATCCTCTCTGTTCCGCTCATAGGATGTTGTTGTGATTCTTTTAACATTCTGCCTCTTCATTACAAACAAACAACCAACCTTCATCCCGATTTGTGCCTTACCGGTAAGCTTGATAACCGGTAGATGACACAATTCATGTGTACCAGTAGCCTTCCTTTTTCCTTCTCACTCACATGTGCATTACCATCATATGTCTTTCTCTTCTTATACTGGTCACCACTTCTTACTTACCGGTGACCTTGCCAAACCAGTTGAAATCAATGACAACTTAATGCCAATAATGTCAACAAGTACCGTAGGTGATTTTTGAGTCAGTGCCCGAGTAAGGAATTTTCCTCTTGCTAGAGGATCAATAAGACATTAAGTTGGGGGGCAAATGATGAGCTAAAATAATAGCTCTTTTATTTCTGACTGATAAGTTTTTCTTGTGTTTTAAGTTGCATATTTGGACAATGTGAAGGTCATAGGATATATTAGAGTTTTGATTATGTGCATTTTGAATGATATGTAAACCCGCTGAACCTTATATTGTTTTGACTAAATATTCCTATATCTATGCGGATTATTATGGTAATATCATGTGTGGATGTATAAATGTTGTGATTAATGGGAAATGGATATGTACATGCTTTTATGCTCTAAACCTTTGATGCATGAGTAAATAAGTTGCTGAAGAAGTAGTTGAGTTAAGCTAGATGGAGAATCACACCATGCAAGTAGTTGGAGACATTTCGGGGTGGCTAAGCATTTAAGACAGTGGAGAAGATGGTGTTCAAGTGAAGCGGCAAATGAATAGTGAGGCAATACTAGACTCATTTATGGTTGTCTTCAACAAGCAGCGATCTAGTAAAAACCCCCATGCTATATTCTTGGTTGCGTGTTAATAAAGTCCCACATTCTCTATGGATTGACTTCTTCTTCTTGATGTAATAAAGTTTCCACCCATTTTCATGGGCATGATCTAAGTATTTGAGAGTTTGTTATAACTTTCTTATAAATAAAGACCTACACCTCTTCGCAGAGGTTAGACAACGTTTTCTAGAATTAGAAGAATTTCTCTTATTTTATGCATTGCATCAACTTTTGGAAATAATGAATAAAGGCTATCTTATTTTGAGCATATCGAATCATTTTTAAGTCTGGATAGATGCATCTAAGGGGGCCCACTTGGTGAGTATTCTTGTGTGATTGTTAGATTAAGTTTTCTTTTGTTGCAGTAGATATTCTAGCAACTGACTATTCCTACAACCATTGGAACCAGATCCCATGACTGTTCCTATAACCAAAGAAGACAGAGTAATCCCTATTTGTTAGCTTTGAACTTAGTTAATAATTATTTAGTTAGAATCATTTGTTAATGTTAAGATTTCCTGTAGCCATTCAGTTGTCATATTTTCGCTTGTTTATTTTAGATAGATTTAGTTGTTACAGTAGGACATAGTGACTCTTATCGGAACTTAGTGCATATACAATGCAGGCCCATTTCAAGTAATATATCCCTAGGTTGAAAAGTAAATGAACCTCAGTCATGGAAATGATAGCTAGTCAGAATGGATGGCCAATCCTTGAGTTAAGATTGCAAGTGTAGTTATTGAACTCTAATTGGCTAGGCAGTCAATCGATCTGTTTGGTATTGACTTTCGGATTAGATTAGTTGTAGAAGAATTTTACACCTCAATCATATCTCTCTCACTACTTTCACTTCAGCTGACAAGGTGATTTAAAGGTGGAAAGAGACCGAATTCTTTAAGCAGAAAGACCAGACTTCTCGAAAAGGTTGGCTGAGGTGTTAGTGCCAATTTTGAACTTACCTTGCATGTTGAGTCATTTACTTGCCATCAAGCTTCCTTGGAAGATCTTGGAGGGTGATTAGAAAGGTTCATATAGCCAAAAAAGACCATGTCTTCCTCCATTCCCTCTCACCACGTCTTGCCAAAGAAACCAACATCACCCCTCTCCATATTTTTCTAGGTAATGATTTGGGTAAATGTTGTTTTCCATTACATCTTCTTCACTTTAGATTTGAGAATCATTGTATGCATCAATGTGAACACATATGTTGCTCCAATATGAACTAATTCGATTCATGCATAGGTATATCGCCCTCCTCAAAAGCCTTTGTCATTTCATCGTTCATCACTATTGTCCTTTTAAATCACAAAACTTGGCTTTTGAATCCAATTAGAAATTATTTAGACTCCAATGCAGCTTAAAGCAAGTCAATTTCTTTCAGTATGCCTTAACTAGAGTGTTTGCAGACATCGTTTAGTGTGTCAGAGAAAGTTGACACCCCATAGGGTTAAAATTGCACCCCCTCTTCTTTCCTCTGTGATATTTTGGATAGGTTGATCTGTTATATGCATTTGTATTGGTTTAAATTGTGATTTACTATCATAGTTTAAGAGCAAGGTCATGACATCGCACCATTTCTCGCACATTATATTTCATGAAAATATACTAACAATATAATGCTCACACTTGGATATTGTTTCTCTATCCTTTTGTTTGTTTTTCCTTCCTTTAATTTTTACACAGTTACAATTTGGATCTAGAAGCTTTTTATTGTTTGTGGTTGGCCAAGGATTTTTCTTTGGAACAAATTTAGCCAATATTTTGTAGTTGAGTCAACAATGGTTTGTATCTAATCGATTTTGATTATCCTCGGTATATATGTATAAACATATGTATAGGGTTGTGTCTATTCATTTATTTATTACAAATCATGGGGGTTGAAATTGAATAGTATTAAGAAAGAAATTTAATATGAATCAGTTCGTTAATAATAATAATTGGAAAACTAATTGGGAAAGAAATTTTAGTAAATTGTCTATGATGGATGTAATTTGGAAAGATGTGATTGATTATGGGTTAAATAGGGAAGCATGTTTTCACCTACCCCAAAAGGGTTAAACTTGGCCAAGTAATTTAAGTAATTTCTCCTTGCCATAACACATGTAGAAGTTCAACAATTTGGTTGTTAGATACTACATGCACACATAGGTTCCATTCCCAAAAGTTGATGCCAATTTGCTAGGATACTCTGTCGTGAGGTATGAGAGATTATCATGAGTGCCAAGAAGTGTAAGATTCATTTGGTTGGGCGGATAAAATGCTTGGGTTATATGTTTGTCTTCCAGATTGCAGATAGAGGTGAGTTCGATGGCAAGGAAGACACTACATCCAGAGACAGAGAATTCACATCATGATATTGTAAAATATTATGCATTGATGTATATTGTATTATTGTATTTTGTAAAATTTACCAATGTGGTCTCATGATTAAGCTATGCAAAGATATGTAAGATATGTAAAGGGCCTATGAGGCCCACTGTCAAAAATGCAATAGGAAGTTGCCAAGAGAATGTAACTATTAGGAAAGAAAGAAGACAGACTAACCTGCCAACCTACTAACATGTGTCCTTGTGTGCATGACTTATCTCTTATGTGTTTCTTTGCATAGCGTCCATCTTTTCATTAATGAATGCATGGTTAAGTGATACTTTTAAGTTTATAAGTTATATTTTCTCATTTTGCACATTGATCTTAGTACGCATTAATCATTAGTTTAACATAGAAATTCACAGTTCTTTATGCACATTTATTTTTAGTTGTCTTATTTCTATTATACTATTTATAAGTTTTAGCATTTAAATCAATAAGATATTTCTTATTCCTAAAGTCCTTACTTCATGTAAACACATTCATCATATGTGAAGGTTAAGTCTTGCATTTGTATGGTAATTATATTCATGTGAAAATGCATATTTGACTATTAATCACTGTATGCATATAGGTTAAATCTTGGGTTCAAAGTAATGACAATTTTGATATACATTGGTAATAAAGGTTTATTGAATTCAATATTTTATGAAAGTTAGTCTAAGGTTAGGACTACTGGGTCCCTACACATATGCAAATATGATGACAAAATGACCTAGACAATTAGGCTCAAATATTCCCTTCTTTTCTCGATCTTGTTGATTGCGAGGATTCGGCTTTAGCACTAAATCACCAACCTAAAAAATACTTGGCCTTACCTTGTGGTTATAGATTCTTTTCTTTCTTTTTTGATAAAATTTTAGATGATCAAAAGGATGCAGACAACATTCATCTAGCAACTCCAACTCTTGCAACCTGGCTACCCGATATTCTTCATTTGGGATGAGTCCTTTCAATGACACTCGGAGTGAAGGTAGCTCAACCTCAATGGGTAATATGGATTTTGATGCATACACAAGGGCATATGGTGTGGCTCTAGTAGGTGTGGAGATGCTAGTGTGGTAGGCCCACAAGGTAGGGTTTAGTTGGATGTACCAATCGTAGCCAACATTGTTAACAATTTTCTTTAGAATTTTCAAAATGGTCTTATTTGAGGCTTTTGCTTAGCCATTCCCTTGGGGATAGAAAGGTGTGGAAAATCGGTGTTGGATATGAAATATTTCACAAAGTTCTTGCACATTTTGGTTCTTAAAGGGCCTACCATTGTAAGTGACAATGGCGATAGGAATGCCATAATGATAGATTATGTAATTTGGGATGAAAGAGGCTATTTGTTTGTCAGTGATAGTGGCTAATGGGACAACTTCAATCCATTTCGTAAAATACTCAGTGGCTATGATAGTAAATTTATGGCCATTAGAGGAAGAAGGATGAACCTTACCCATGAGGTCAAGGCCCCATTGATAAAAATACCATGTAGATGTCAATGGTTGCAACTCCTATGCAGGTGCATGTATGAGATTGCTATGAATTTGACACTTCTTGCACTTTTTAGCAAACTAAAAGGAACCTTTCTCCATGCTCGACCAATACTATTCCATTCGTAAGAGCTTCTTAGCTAGAGTAGAGCCACTTGAATGAGTACCAAAAATATCCTCATGAACTTCTTGTAAGGTAGTTTCAGATTAGTCACGTTCAAGGCATCTAAGGAGAGTACCATCAAGACCTTGTCGATAAAGTGTATCAGCTATTAGGGTGTATCAGGCTGCTTGACGGATAAAATTTCATTTTTGGTTTTCGTATAGATCAGGTGGAAGGGTATTCTCTTTCAGATATGTATTGATCGTCCCATAGGTTGAGGAATTGGGACCAAGTAGACTACAAATAATTTGGGAATCGAGACTGTCATATGCAGGAGTAAACAATTGTTCCACCAAGAATTTGTAATAATTTTGCTTTTTCAAAATTTATAGAAGTGAAGCAATAGTTGCCATTGCATTTGCAACTTTGTTGTCTAATCTTGGAATTTGTTCAAACTTAATCTCAACAAAGTATTTCTTGAAATCATCTACCATTCTCTTGTATGCCATCAAATTGTCATCTTTTATTTGATATTCATCATTTACTTGGTTGATGACGAGTTCAAAATCTCCATAGACTTGCAATTCTATAATTTTTCATTCCACTGCTACCTTGATATTGGTGACCAATGCTTCATATTTAGCGACATTATTTGGACAAGGGAACATCAACTTGTAATATTTTGGAATTGTGTGTCCTTGAGGAGTGACAAATGAAATTCCAACACCTGATCCATGTTGAGTGTAAGATCCATCAAAGTATAGTTTCCAAGGGTGTGTTGTAATTGTAAGAACATCTGCATCAGGGAATTCAATGTACATAGGATGATCATCTTGCAATGGTGCTTCAACTAATTGATCTGAGATCAATTGAACCTTGATTGATCTTTTATCCACATATTGAATTTCAAATTCACTCAGTATAATTACCCACTTTGCTAGTCAACCTATTAATGTGGCTTTGCTGAGAAGATATTTTAGTGGGTCGATCTTGGCTATCAACTTGACTGTATGTGTTAATATATAGTGTCACAATTTTCGAGAAGAAAAAACCACTGCTAAACATTCTCTTTGAATGAATGTGTAATTGAGTTCATAGCCACTTAGTGTCCTTTTGATGTAGTAAATAGCCCATTCTTTCCTTGTAGAATCTTCTTGTGCTAGCATAGCTTCCAAAGATACCTCAGTAGTTGATGTATAGTAAAAGTGTTTTTCCTTCTATTGGTGACATCAATATAGGTGGATTCATCAAATATTGTTTCAATTGATTAAAATATTCTTCACATTTTTCATCCCACTTGAAGGGAACATTCTTATGCAACAAATGAGTAAAAGGGTGACACCTGTCGACCAATTGGGAGATGAATCTTTAGATAGATTGTAGTATTCCTTGTAGAGATCTTAGTTGACTGTCATTCCTAGGAGCTAGCATTTCCATGATTGCTTGAACCTTTGATACATCTACTTATATCCCTTTAGCTGAAACTATGTATCCCAAGAGTTTGCTAGATGCGACTCCAAACACACACCTTTTTGGATCTTATCTAAGATCTCTAGATGTCCCTCTCCGGTAAGTGATTTCACTAGTAGGTCATCTACATAATCTTCCATGAATATGTGCATCATGTCACAAAAAATTGTATTAATTGGATGCTAATAAGTTGCCCCCACATTCTTTAATCCAAAAGGCATGACATTCCAACAATATGTACCCCAAGGGAAAGTAAAAGCTATTTTATCTTGATCCTCTTGTTCTATCTTAATTTGATTGTATCTTAAAAATCATCCATAAGTGATATCATAGAATGGCCTGTTGTTAAATCTATATTGATGTCTATGTTGAGCAGAGGAAAATCATCCTTCGGACAAGCCTTGCTGAGATCATTGAAATTTGTGCATACTCCAATGATTGTGCATACTCCAATGATCTTGTCTAGTTTGGACATAGGTACAATGTTTGATATCCACTTTGCATAGTCAATTGGTCAGATGAATCTCACATCTAACAAATTCTTCAATTCTGCTTTCACTAGTAGAGCTATGTGTGGATATGTTGGGCAAAGGAAATTCATTCTTCGGACAAGCCTTGTTGAGATCCCTAAAATTTGTACATACTCTGATGCTCTTGTCTAGTTTGGACATAGGTACAATTTTTTATATCCACTTTGCATAGTCAATTGGTCAGATGAATCTCACATCTAGCAGTTTCTTCAATTTTGCTTTCACTAGTAGAGCTATGTGTGGATGCATCTTACTTAGTTTTTTCTTTATTGGTTTTGTTCCAGGAGCTATGGATAAGTGATGCATTATCAAATCAAGATCCAATCCTGGCATATCAACGTAGGACCAATCAAAATTTATCTATCTTTGCTTGAAAAACTTGAATGAAATCTAGTCTTTCTTTCTCTGTCAATGATGTAGCTAGGTGTATGATCTTTGTTGTTTCTTTGGTGCTAATGTTCCTTGCCTCTATAGGCTCAATCAATATTGGAGATATTTCTTGATAATGTTCAGGAAGAGTGTCAAGTCTCTCATCCTTCAGTGCCTCTGAGGAGTTTTCACTATTGGATATGCCCTTTCTTTTTATTTTTCCATGATCTAATACTGACATTGCATGGTTTTCACCATTAGATCTATTATTTACTTCATTCATTTTATGACTAAGAGATTTGGCACTCCTCTGATTGCAAACTTCATCATTGAATTCACTGGTAGAAATTGTTTTGGGATTTACAAAACAGAGGTAGTAAAAAATAGCATCATCATTTGGAAAGTTGGCTATATCAAAGGGTTGTTTTTGCTCCCAATTGATGAGTTTTGCATATACTGAGGGTTCAAAGGCTGTAATGGTTATGTAGGAAACATTATCTAAGTGTTTAATAGAAAAGTCGATGTCTATAATGTTACTCTACTCAAGATTGTTTGTCTCACTCGGTATCTGATCGTCCTCACTAGAGTCATCGTTAATTTGTTGTGATCAAAATTCAAATGGTCGAGACCCTGAGCTTTGTCCTTCATAGAGTATAGGTGTATATGTTTGTACCACACCAATATCTTTCTCTTCATAGGATTCTTCATAAGGTAAATCCCATTCCCATTCATTTGAGTCTGTTTCAGAAGTAGCTTGTAACCTAAGGATTTGATCATAAATATTATGGGTAGCCTCTTCTTTTATCTCTTCTTTGTATCCTAATCCTCTCTTTTCTCTGGTGTTGGAGGAAGTAGATTGCATTGGTTTCATGATGCCTTCTTTCCTTTTACCGATAGGACCTTTTTGATCATATCCCATTTTTTGCATGATCTTTAATCCATTACCATATTGATTAGTTGATAACCTGATATTTAAGGCCTCTTATTTACATTCATTTTCATCTTTGTACAACCATTGCAGGATGTCCTTGTCATAATTTTTATCAACTAGAGTACCTGATTTTACAAATGCACCATCAAAAATCTTGACTGGTTGTGAAGATTTTTATCTCGATGTTGATGGTTGTCCATACGACCTTGGAGAAATTGGTAAATTTGAGAGACATAATGAATGCTCAAAGGAATACTCTCGAACTCATTTTTCTTTAGTTGAATATTTTTCTCAAATTTTTTTGATAAAGAAGCGAATAAACTTTCATTACTTGAGGAACTAGAAGCAAGAGACTCCTTGTTATGTGGTACAATAACATCTTGGATTGGTTTGAGATTGTTGTAATATTGAAAGGGATTGGAGTCTGCTGAAATTATGATTTCCTATCTATTATAATGAAACTTCAAATATTGGCGGTATGTTGATGGCACTACTTGCATTTCATGAATCCAAGGTCTACCCAAGAGTATGCTGTAAGACAAGTCTATATCTAGGACTTGGAAGATTATATCTCTTTGAATTGGTCCCACTCTAATTGGTAATACCACAAGTCCATCAGACGATCTTTCTTCATCATCATAAGCCTTTATGGTGAACTTTCTTTTTGGATCTATTGCATTTTTTGAAAATCCCAATGCATGGATAAGAGTTAAGGTACATATACTCAAACTGGCTCCTCCATCTATTAGAAAATGTTTGACTCAATGTTTATAGATTAGGACATTAATATTAAGTGGAGCATTGTATGGATGACTCAAGGATACATCATATTTTTTAGAAAATGATAGATAGTGAGGTGTGGTTAAATGTCTCACAATGGCTTAGAATTGAGTGGTATCCAAATTGGTAGGTACTGTGGTATCCAGTAAAGATTTTTCTAGAATTTCTTTTTGTGCGGGTGATATTTTAAGAAGATCCAATATGGATATTGTTAGGATAACTGGTGAACAACTTAGAGGGGGGGATGAATCAGTTGTTAATAGATTATATCAATCAAACCACTTAATAACCTTTAACTGGAGCATATAAACATTAAGTACTAGAATATCAGAAACAGATACCAGTAAAAAATATAACTTAACAATAAAATAGATAATCAACACAATGCAACCATACCACATAACACCATGATTTGTACGTGGAAAACCTGGAAATGGAAAAACCATGGTGGGAAGCCTACCCACAGTCAGGTGATACTTCTGCATAAAGTATGTGATACAATGAGGGGCCTGCACATGCAGGAAGACACACTTCCTAGAGCGTACTACTCATTAAAAAAGAGTCTCACTAACTATAGAGAGGTTATAACCACCTCGAGATAATTGGACAACAATCCAAAATAATGTACTACCAGAGATAGCATCCACCATGCCTGATAACTATCTTGGTTAAGCTCAATATCAGAGGCCTTTGACCTCTTCTTTAAACCCAATTCTATCCTCAATGATCGACCAAAACTCCTTCACATATGATATTACATTTCCATTCCCATACCATGATCTACAATGAGTTCTTACATCAATTTAGACCAACCCTAAGGCCTAAACCAATTATGTCAGCCACCTAAAATATATTACAATAAGATCATTGCATACATCCATATTACAATGATATGCCATGTCGGCTTGAGACCAAAACAACAATAACCAATCCATAAATCATCCTGGTAATGTGTAGACAACACGTTAACATGATACTGGTCCATAACCTAGATAGGTAACATACCTAATCTGGGTCCACCACACCAAAGCGATGTCTTCAATAAGTTCAGGCATGATCAAAGAACATCTTCAACATCCTGAAATCCATCTAGAAGCTGCACTAGCACCACTTATGCATCCTGTCCAAGATTCTCAATAAAAGCTCTGCTGATAAAACCTTAAACCCATGCTGGTATGGGTTTACATGAGTGTATGATAGCATCGATCACCAATTCAATACCAACTAACCAAAACATACTCTAGGAACATGTAACACATAAAATTAAACATTCTCCATTTCTCCAAACATGTCGGAAGTGTCCAATAGATAGTCCCTTCTATCGGTAACACTAGATCTTCCATCGGTAACCAAAACCTATCTATCGGTAACCAATTAGGTTGGCCACCTAAAAGATATTAGGTCTAGTCTGAGTTAGATATAACAAACCACCAATCATAGACTTATACCTTGTTGGATTTACCGGCATAGAAGTATCCTTGATAGATAATTTATCACTTGTAGCCCTAGGAGTACTTACCGGTTTGGAATTATCCATACCAAACTTCTTCAACAATTCCCTCAGATACTTAGTTTGACAAATAAAGATACCTTTGTCAGTTTGAGTAATCTGCAAACCTAAGAAAAATCTCATCTCACCAATCATGGTCATTTCGAATTCATTCTTCATATTATTAGAGAATTCTATGCACAATTTATCTTCTCCTCCAAAAATGATATCATCAACAAATACTTCAATAATCAGAATATCATCATCAAAGATCTTATAATAAAAATTACTATCAACATTGCCTTTACTAAAACCAAGCTTCAAAAGATATTTATCCAACCTTGCATGCCAAGCTCTAGGAGCTTGTTTCAATCCATATAAAGCTTTCCTCGATCTGCAAACCATATCTTTATCATCTGTAAGTGAAAATCCATCAGGATATTCAATGTATACTTCTTCCTCAAGTTCACCATTCAAGAATGCACATTTAACATCCATTTGATAGACCTTATAGTTCTTGTAAGCTGCATAGGCAAGAAATAGTCTAACAACTTCAATTCTAGATACAAGTGAAAATGTCTCACCATAATCAATTCCTTCGATTTGAGAATATCCTTTACAAACCAATCTAGCTTTGTTTCTTACAAATTGACCATCCTCATTCAATTTATTTCTAAAAACCCATTTAGTTCCAATAACATTCTTATTTTTAGGTCGGGGAACTAAATTCCAAGTCTCATTTTTCTCTATCTGATCTAATTCATCTTCCATAGCTTTTAACCAATGTTTATCTTTACAAGCTTCAATAATAGATGTCGGTTCAATTTGAGAAATAAGACATACCTCTTCATTTTCCAGTCTTCTTCTTGTCATAACTCCCTTGTTCCTATCTCCAATGATTTGATCTTTAGAATGATTTAATCTTACATACCTTGGTGTCTTCTGAACTTCAGGTTCACTATTCTGATCATCAGTCACAGTTGAATTTTCTGATTGTACTGGTGTAACTGTCTCAGCTTCCTATACCAGTTGAGGCATTGCGAGTTAAGTTATGATCATTTCTGCTGCCGGATCCCTATCATCTGATATAGATTGATTTCTGTATTGCTCGTCCACTTTCACATTAGCACTCTCCAAAATTTTCTGCAATCTTTTGTTATAACATCTATATGCTTTGATTTGAATTGAATATTCAAGAAATATTCCTTCATCACATCTAGGATCAAACTTCCCAATTTAATCATCCCTTTTGATATAGCATTTACTTCCAAAAATTCTGAAATATTTAACAGTAGGTGTATGTCCAAACCATAATTCATAAAGGGGTCTTACCAGTTTCACCTTTGATGTGAACTATGTTGAATGTGTAGACTGTTGTACTAGCTACTTCTCTCCAGTAGATGTGAGGCAATTTGGCTTCCATCATCATGGATCTTGCTACATCCAAAATGGTTATATTCTTCCTTTCCACTACTCCATTTTGTTAAGGAGTCCGGAGTGCAGATAATTGTCTCCTAATTTCATTTGTCTCACAATAACTGTTAAATTCATGAGAAGTGAACTCACTGCCTTGATCTAATCTTGGACATTGGATTTTCAATCTAATTTCTATTTCTACCTTTTCTTTAAAGATCTTGAATTTCTCAAAAGCTTCAAACTTCTCCCTTAGAAAAGTCACCCACATCATTCTAGAATATTCATCAATTATTAGCATGAAATACCTATCACCTTGAAAGCTTCTAGTCCTTGCTGAACCACATAAGTCAGTATGAATCAAATCAAGAACATCATTAGATTTATCATGTATGCTCTTAAAAGAAGTTCTAACTTGTTTTCCCAAATGACATTCTTTACATACTAGATTATGAGGCTTCATAATCTTAGGTATATCTCTAACTGCCTTAGTTGAACTGATCTTAACAATACAATCAAAATTAACATGAAACTACCTCTTATGTCAAAGCCAACTCTCATCGATATGAGCAATCAAACATGTCTTATTACTAGTCTTCAAGTGAAAGATATTACCTCCAGTTTGAATACCAGTTGCTATCTCCAAACCAGTTTTGTTAATGATTTTGCATTTTCTATCTTTGAATTGAAGTTGGAATCCCTTGTCCACCAATTGACCAACACTCAAAAGATTATGCTTTAAACCTTCTACATAATTGACATTATTAGTATTATGCTTATCATCTAGAGAAATAGTACCTCTACCTTTGATCATACATGATTTGTCATCTCCAAATCTGACTTGACCGCCATTGTATTCTTGTAGGGATATAAATTTCCTTTTATCTCCAGTCATATGTTGTGAGAATCCACTATCAATTACCTATTCATCCTTATCTTCAACTTTTGTTGCCAGGGCCTTTTCTTAATTCTTGATAGCCGGTTCCGGTTCATCTTCCTTTAAAGCATAGAACACCCATTCCTTTCCATTGTCAGATCCACTAGCAGAGTCTACTAGTGGTTCATCCTCAAAGTCATCACTTACTCCTTCCTCATCCGCTATGTAGCATTATTTGTTTCTCTTGAATCTATATCTGTTCTGATAAGGCTTAAATGATTTCTCAACTCTCTCTTCAAATCTTGCATTCCTTTAAGGACATCTAGATACAAAATGACCAATCTTATTACATGCAAAACATTTAAAAGGTGCTTTTCCTTCATACTTACTTCTTGTCAGTCCTTTAGGTACTCTTCTAGCAAATAGGGCTTCAAGTTTCTCAAATTCTTCATCATCTTTCCTCATATCTTCCAATTCTTTTGCATATAGGGCTTTCCAATCATTCTTTCTGGTAGATGATGATGATGCATGAAAAGTAGGTTCAGACTTTGCAGCTCCAGAAGGTCCAAATTCTTCAAGCTCAAAAGCAAATAATTTCCCAATCAGAATGTCTTTATTAACTGAAGTGTTTGCCATTGTTCTCAATTCATTAATTGCAGTTGCCTTCATCTTGTAAGCTGGTGGAAGGGCTCTAGAGACTTTGGAAACTATCTCATGTTCACTCAATGATCATCCACAACATTGAATTCACATGACAATCTCATTTACTCTCTCCATAAAGGTAGCAATTCTTTCATTGTCATCCATCTTCAAGTTTTCATACCTTACCTAGTAATCATCAAGTTTAGCAATTTTGACAGTAGGGTCACCTTCATATAGAGTTTGTAGTTTATCCCACATAACCTTTGCCGATGATTTATTAGTCAATCCCATGATTTGTTGATCAGTAAGTGCACATAGGAGGGCTTCTCTAGTTCTGCAATCATTTTCAATATTTTTGTCCAAGTCTGCAGGAGCATGATTGCTAGATGCCAGATCAGAAGGTGTGTATCCTTTCTCAGTGATCTCCCAAATATCCTTGCCAAGAAATCTAAGATGAGTCTCCATTCAGATTTTCCATATCCCATACTTTGTTCCATCAAGCTTAGGGATTTCTCTTCTGAAAATAGTTGCTGGTGGATTTGAAGTGTTAGTTGCCATAGGATCTTCCTCAAGCAGTTAATCTTCTGCAAAAGAGGACCAAATCTCTGATACCAATTATTAGGATAACTAGTGAACAACTGAGAGGGGGGGGGGGTGAATCAGTTGTTAACAGATTATATCAATCAAACCACTTAATAACCTTTAACCGGAGCATATAAACATTAAGTACCAGAATAAAAGAAACAAATACTGGTAGAAACAAATACCAGTAAACAATACAACTTAAAAATAAAACAAATAATCAACACAATGCAACCATACCACATAACACCATAATTTGTACGTGGAAAACCTAGAAAGGGAAAAACCATGGTGGGAAGCCTACCCACAATTAGATGATACTTCTATAGAAAGTATGTGATACAATGAGGGGCCTACATATGTAGGAAGGCACACTACCTAGAGCGTACTGCTCATTACAAAAGAGTCTCACTGACTACAAAGAGTTTATAACCACCTCGATAATTGGACAACAATCCAAAAGAATGAACTGCCAGAGATAGCATCTACCATGCCTGATTACAGTCCTGGGTAAGCTCAATACTGGAGGCCTTTTACCACTTCTTTAAACCCAATTCAATCCTCAATGATCGACCAAAAATCCTTCACATATGATATTACATTTCCATTCCCATACCATGATCTACAATGAGATCTTACATCAATTTATACCAACCCTAAGGCCTAAACCAATTAGGTCAGCCACCTAAAAGATATTACAATAAGATTATTACATACATCCATATTACAATGATATGCCATGTCGGCTTGAGACCAAAACAACAATAACCAATCCATAAATCATCCCGGTAACATGTAGAGAACACATTAACATGATATTGGTCCATAACCTAGATAGGTAACAGACCTAATCTGGGTCCACCATGCCAAAGTGATGTCTTCAATCAGTTGAGGTATGATCAAAGAATATCTTCAACATCCTAAAATCCATCTAGAAGCCGCACCAACACCACTTATGCATCCTGTCCAAGATTCTCAATAAAAGCTCTGCCGGTAAAACCTTAAACCCATGCCGGTAAGGGTTTACAAGAGTGTATGATAGGATCGATCACCAAGTCAATACCAACTGACCAAAACATACTCCATAAACATGTAACGCATAAAATCAAACATAATCCATTGATCCAAACATGTCGAAAGAGTCCAACAGATAGTCCCTTCTGTCGGTAACATTAGATCTTCTACCAGTAACCAAAACCTATCTGTCAGTAACCAACCATAACAACTAGTGTTGACATTAATGACAAAACATCAATGCAACACATAATCATTTCATCCGTAATGCCAACAAATATCTATGCTTGGGTTTTTTGTAATTGATCCACTATACTATATTGATTTGGAGAAGGAGATGTTTTGGAGGTAGCACCTTTCAAAATGACTTTAGCTTGGCCTCTTGTAGTCACATTTACAAGGGCATTTTCTAGTTTTTCTTTGATTTTGATGAAATTTATTTGTGAATCAGATGCTGAAAGGTGGTTAATCACATTGTCATAGACATAGTTTACCTTGCTCCCTTTGTGTGAGGAAGAAGATTCTCCTTTTTCATAATTTGGAAGAGGATCTTTAAAGGCTTTATGCTCGTCATTTGTCTTATGTCCTTCAATAGTTATGTCACCTCTATCTATCAAATCTTTTATCAAATGTTTTAATATTTGACAATCATTTGTTCTATGCCCTTTGCTTCTATGAAAAACACAATATTGTGCATCATTCCACCATAATGGTTTGACTCTTGGTTCAAAATCTTGTGTATGAAGTAGTTCTATGAGATTATTTGTGAGGAGTTCTTTAAAAGATGATTCAAATGATTGCCCCAAGGGTGTGAATTTCCTTCAAGGTGGATTAGAGGGTGGTTTTGGTCTATCGTTCCCTTGATTTTTCATGGGTGTGGTACCTAATAGATTTAGTATGGGTTATTTTGGTTTCACATTACGAGCATCAACCACACCATCATTAACAATATTTTTGTTCCTTGTCCAAAATTTTATTTATCATTGTTGTTAGGAATATTAGAGGAGTTTCCCCCTTCTTTGTAAATCTTTATTTCTCCTTTCTTCACCAAGGCTTCTTCAATTTTGATTCCATTTTCAACGAGTTTGTTAAAATTATGTGGTCATTGTAATTGAAGTGCATAGCTTATCTCATCATTTAAGCTATGAATAAAAATTTCCATCTTCTCTTGTTCAGGTATGGGTCGTGGATATTTAGTAGATAATTGTCTTCATATTTGTAAGAAATTGAGGAAAGACTCTCCACTTTTCTATTTAGTATTGCATAGATGTAGCATGGCCAATTCATGTTCAATGTTGTATGAGTAATGAGTGACAAATTTATCCACTAATTTTGCAAATGATTTGATACCAGGAGTAATTTTTGAGAGCCATTCCATGGCTTGTCCTCCTAGACTCTTTCAAAACAACCTCATCAAATAAGTGTTGTCATGTAATACCTCCGTGCTTGCTGCATAAAATTCTCTAACATGATCTTGTGGATCTTTCTTGCCTCTATATTTATCATATTTAGGGACTTTAAAATTAGGAGGAAATGGGATCATTTGTAAGCTCCTATCAAAAGGGTATGGGCATATGTCCTCAAAGGAGTATGTCTTTGTTGTTCCTCTTTGCATGTCAAGCATTTGTTGTTGAAGGGCTTGAATTTGTTGGGTCAATGCATCTAATGGATTTTTTTCCTTATTCCTTGAGTTAGCATCCTTTTTCTTTGGATCCTCTTTCAATTTGGTTGCATTGAAATCAATGGGTAGTTTAACAACTTGATGTGCCAACATGAGGAAGTACTTTTTTTTATAAGATTCTAGGATCTTCTCCATGAATATATGAATTTAGGATCTTGTTGGGCTTCTTGGATCAATTCATTAGTTATCTCCTGTACCTCCTTGTCTTGATCTTTGTGGAGAAGATTCTCTTTTCTACCTTCCATGGTTGGTTGTGTTTCCCTTTCTTTCTCTTTGAGCTTTTGTTTCTGAGCTCTAGTCAATATGGGTGTAAAAGTGATTCAATTGTGAATGTTTTGAAATGTTTTTGGTTTCAAATGCTTGTTTTTCTCAAGTGTACAAAGTCGAAATAAAAATTTGTGATATTTTCCTATTGATGAGACTATGTATGTCAAAAAGTAAATGAAGTTTCACGATTTAGGATGATATATCCAGATTGTGAAACTTAATTGACTTGATTGATTTGAGTGGATAAACAAAGTATTTGGTTTGAATGTCTCGAAGTGTGTACTTGGACCACTTGTTAAAATCTGGTCTATTTTGTTCAAAAAATGATTTTGTGTTAATGTCAACTGAAAGGGGACTAAAAAGGGTATCTGAAACAAATTTGAATTTTCTGCAGAATGTCAGGAAGTGCCCCCTATTTCAAATATAGTAGAGTATATGCACTGCAAAATATGTCAAATGTGCTATCAGAATGATCAAATACGTTGTAACAGTGATCAAATGCATTATAACAGAGATCAAATGTGCTAGTAGAATGGTCAATTGTGCTATCAAAAGGGTAAAATGCATCATTAGAATGATTAAATGCATTGTGAGAATTGTCAAATGTGTTGTTCCCTATCGATGACTGAGAGGGTGGGGGTGGGGGGGGGTGAATCAGTCTACACTAACTTAATATTCATCAATACAAATAGTTATTGTAGTAGAACATGCATGCATGAAAAGATACACAATAAAACCAAGAATTATCTCATGGAAACCCAAATGGGAGAAAACCATGATGTAAGTTGATGCTCACAAAATTTGAACTCTTCTAGAGCACGCCCTATAAGGATCCATCCCTGTTAGGAGATTACAAAGACACTGTTAGGTGCCACCTAGTTAAGGGAATTTCTTTAAGGCCTATTAGTGCCTTTACCTTGTTAGAGGTAGCCTTGTTAAAGGTATTAGGATCATCAATTAAGATTTCACCTGGTTGAGGGATTTTATAAAGGGACCTATTAAAGTCCACCCAATTAAGAGATTTTGAGTTACAATGGTTAGAAAGCAATAGGAAGTTGATCTGCTAGAATAGCTACTGATAGCTTGATCAGATCATAATGAAACTCATGCTTTGTCTACATCGGTTCTGTTTGCTCTACACTACACTGGTTCTCTGCTCATAGCCTCGGCTCTGCACTTAGTCAGTCCTTTGGTCATACCCTTGGCTCTGCACTCTACCAGTCTACTTTACACACACTCTTCTCTGCTAAATCACTTAGCACTTTCCGACTCTACACTCTACACTCTACACTTTGGATCACATCTCACAGGATTTGCACTTTGCAAATTTTTTCGATCAAAATGTTTTGCATGAACTCAAAACACTTTATACTCCCTTTATCGTCATCTTCAGGTGTTTCCTTAATCAATGCAATCGCAGATCTTGGTAGATTTCAAATTCAAATCTTCCCTCTCTTTCTCGCCTTGCAACAATTCCACAAACTACTCATCCAAATTTGTCCCCACATCCCCCAAAAATAGTGACTTCTGGGTCGAGCCAGTCTTTTAAATGCGAACCAAAAAATCCATAAGAAATCATGGCTTAACTGCATGATGACTGAGGTTGAATTCACCAACCTTTAGTTTGGTGTTATCACAAACTAACTGTTGGCATCATGTTGTCATTGATGTCAACCAGTATGGAATGACTACCAGTATGAGAGACATATGAGCAATACTGTTAAGGAGGACTACAGGCTGAGATATCTTTGATATCACCTTGTGTTGCAAGACACCGATAAGGTAAGGATGAATGGCCATTGGAGTCACCGGTACACATGTTATTGCCTGACTTGTGTGGATGGAATGGTAAGGTGACCGTTACCAGTATACTACATCACTAGTAAGAAAAGGATGTCAACTGGTAAGTGATGAGTTGACATGGAGAAGTCAGATAAACCAAGTGAATGGTTGTCAGCTGACAAAGCTTAGGACCAGTGTACAAACATAATAGCCAAGATGCTTGAGTTGTTGTTTGTGATGAAGAGGCAAAATGTTACCTAAATCACATCAACACTGGAGGAGAAGAATTAATAGGTCACAGGTATGATGTGAGGTTGCAGAACAACATGACTCCCACTGGATGAAGATGCAATCATCATGAGAAGCAATGACTGACAGTGAAATTGCCAACACCAGATCACATGTACCAGTTTGAAGACATGATGCAAAAATAGGGAAGTCACATGAGTACATACGTAGATGCAAAGGAGTACTCATCTGATGAAGATGTAAATAAGATAGGTTAGCAAGAGTGTTGACCGATTGAGTAATCCACCGAAAGAGAAGCAGAGTGCAAGGTTGATGACAGACTAGTTTGAGGGTTTAACCGACAGGGCTAGTAAACCGACAGAAAAGAGGAACCGATAGAGTGATTGGTTAGTGATACTATCTAAACCAACATGAAGATCCATGCTGGCTGTTAGTCGACATGGATGCCACATGGAGTCAAGGTGGTGGACTTGCATGCAGTAGTAGATGGTATGAACACCGACAAGGTAGTTGCAGGGTTGCTCGATATTAATGGTAGATCCCACAAATCATGGGATATGTTGTAGAGGTTTGCAGCTCAAGGTTTCAAGGACAAATGAGAGACAACTAAGAGTGATTGATTGAGGAGATCAAGGTGGATGAAGGAAACACCAAGACCGATCCTGGTTTTTGATCAAGAGATCACCCGACCGGTAAAAAGCAGATTGCCAAAGATAGAAGGTGTAATCAAGAAGGCAAGACAATAGCGGTGATGAGGAAACAGTTGTCTGGGCAATCAGATCAGGCAAGATCTGATTAGATTTGGTTTGCCTCAAGGATGATGAGGAAACCCTAAACACCTAAAATTTGAATTAATTTTTGGTGGGAAAACCAATCTATAAATATGCAAGCCAAAATTAGAGATGGTTGTCGCTGGATGAGGGAGTAGAGCTGCTGCATAGAAGAAGAGAGTGCTACTGCGAAGTGATTGAGTGTTACTTTTGCATGTGACAGAAAATCAGTCAAGTACTTGATGAATATCTGAGAAGAGACTAAGTGTGAGGGAGAACCAAGTTGAAGTGTTCAACCAGTAGCAGTGCAGAACTAGTAGTGGTTATACTGGCAGAGTAGAAGTGAAGAAAGCTACAGAGAAGGCAAATAGTGGACCGACATAGTGTAGTACCGGTGAAGAGAAGAACAATGAGGAGGAGATCCAACAGAGAAGAAGGAGAGTAGAAGTGAACAGATAGAGTTTACCAACAGTAAAGCAACAAATGAGAGCAATAGGAGAAGTGTATTGGTGTAGCAGAGAGAGTATCTCATTGACAGAGTAAGGTATATGAAATGGTTACAAGATTCATTTGTAACAAGATAACTACTTTTGTAATTGATGTTTTCATTGTGATCATTGAGTTGTAACTCAGTGCAGGGGTTGTAGATCCTTTAGGTTGTAGCCTATAAACTGTGTAAGGGTTGGTGGTCCTTTGAGTTGAAGCTCATAAATCAGAGGGTGGTGCTCCTTGGGTTGGTTCCCTAAATCAGGGGTTGTATCTCCTTGGGTTGGTGCCCTAAATTGTGTAACAAAGTTTCATTGTGAGGTTGGATTGGAGCAGTAGACTCCAACAACATTTCTCACCAAGGTTTTACCCATCTTGGGTTTTCCTTGTACATACTGGTGTTATGTGATGTGCCTTTGTGTGAATGCTTTTGTGATTAGTCTCCCCACTAACCGACAAGTGTGCATTCTATTGCATCCCATAACTGATATACTCACATAAGTCAGTTAAAGGGAAATAGTTTGAGAACCATTGATTCAACCCCCCCTCTCATTGGTGCATTGTGTCTAACACTAACCAACTCACCTTTTACCATCACAACTTTGTAACCGATCACCTCTCCTAGATTTACGGTGACCACCTATCTTTGTTCTGCTTCACCAGCCTACCGGTATACCACTGCACTCTTCACTACCAATTTGCAATTTTTCCATCAGGCCTCTTTTCTTGTTTGCCAATGAGGTTCCGGTTTGCATAGGACCTCAAGCCTTCTTGCCTAAGTCACCTTTTGTGACTACGTCATCATCTAACCTTAACAAGAATCTTCTTGAATGACAGACTGGTTGGTTTATTATGTCTTCCCTTGAACCAATTGAACCTTGATCATCTGTCTCTGATGCTTCTTCCATGTTGTTTGCAAGCCATCACCTTTGCTACTAAGATACACTACTCCATCAATACCACTCCACCGATCAGTGTTAGTCATCAATGATAAATCTCAGCTAATATACCAGTTCACTGGATTAACCGTTTATGTCAATATCAGTAATGCCAACAAAATGTACTATAAAAATGATCAAATGTGTTACAATAGAGACCAGGTGAATTATCAAAATGGTCAAATGCACTAACATAATTATTGAGTGCGCTAATCTGCTGTATTTTTTGGAGTTTTCCAAAATTTGCAAATTTTAGGTGAGCTTTCTAATTTTTTTATTTTCTGTAGGATGATTTTATGTTTTCTAACAAAACATAGTAAGAAGACATGAATAGTCAGTGTGTTTTGTTCCTAATATAAACATCAAGTGTATGTTCTAGGATCTTTTAAAATCTCATTGATTTCCATAGGTTTTTCACAATTGAAGATACGTCGATCAGGATCTCCTATTCTCAAGGGTCATTATAATAGCACAAACCACAACTTGGAATCTTCATAAGCTCAATAGCCTTGTCACACCCTAGGGCGCACTTTTTTTTTTTTACCTTTTGCTAGAAGTTGATACAAAGATAATTTCTCCTCAATTGAATCATTTTCTTGGGAGTCTTATGGTGAGCGCTTGAGGGCAGATTCTTCCCCACCCTTGCGCTGTGATATTATAACATTTGGCTATTGACTCGACTGGATTCTATAATTATGATTCGTAGTAAGGGTTTCTGTTCAATGCGCCAATAATAAACTCCTTCAAGTGACCTCCCAACCTTTAGAACAAAGGCTTTACACATCACAAGGATACTGGGGGATGGCTATCAATGAACACTACTGTTGGATTTGATTTTCATCACAACCACATTTGACTATAATGGACTGGAATAACTTGGCTTTAGCTGTTCCTAGTTAGGTCGTTCCCCTCTCACCTAACCTTATGGGCTACTCAAGAGGGAAGGCCTTCTAAAGGTGTTATCCTAATGCAATAAATTGAAAGAGTGGGTCTGGTTTTTGGTCACCCAAGTAAGGGGAGAGCATATGCCTATCAATATACAAGCGCACTAAATAATGTTCAATTAACCCTCTACTTAAGCTATGTGCCTATTTTAAGCATGTAGATAAAATAAATAAGCAATTATATTGAGAATCTCCATGCTAGGTCCCACAACACACTATCGATAGTTTGTATTCTTCTCTATCTAGCTTTTAGTTGTCAAAATTTCACCTACAAAACAAGACAAAAACAATTTATTAGAGAAAATTTTGTCTATGTATAAAATGTACTAAAATAGAAATTAAATGCACTACAAGAGAGGTTAAATGTGCCACAAAATGCATTAAATGCAGTACATAATAAATCAAATGCACTAATATAGAGATTAATGTGCTAAAAGAACTATTAAATGCACTATAAGAGAGATTGAATGCGTTAAAAGAACTATTGAATGCACTATAACAAAAACTGAATGCACCGAAATAGAACACCAGATCTGTATCTATCAAAAACCTACAATAAAATGTTAAAAATGGGGCAAGCCCCATGGTGGGTGCCAAAAAATGTGCTGCAACATGCAAGTCAATCAAATTGAATCCTAGACACATCAATGACACTAATATTGAAAGAAAATTTATGAAAATGAAATTCAAATTCAACCTTCTTATGAATGTCCCATTTTCCTCTATCTCCAAGGATTTATTTAGCCATGTTGGCTCTTAGATTTGTGCAATAATGGCTTTCAAAATGATAACCTAGAGAACAAGATTTAATTCAAAATGCAATAAATTCTTCCTACAATGTATGATGCTAAGCTAAATGAGATGCAATTTTGATTTTACATGATGTTAAAATGCACTATTAAATTATGCTAAATGATGAAAACTAGGCTATTCTATGAAATTCTTAAAGATTACTAAGATGCTGAAAATACTTAATACTCTTAATTTGTGCAAAAATGATCCTCTAGTTTCTAGCTTCTAGATTCTAGACCTTGATTTGTGCAAATGATGGCTTATTTATATATTTTCCAAGGCTCATGTCCTAGGTGGTAAAGATGGACGGTTGAGATTCGATTTGAGAAAAAGAAGGGTTGGAGATAGAGAAGTTAGAAAGAAAAGTGAACCATATTTCCTTAAGAGGAAACAAGTGCTATGTGGAGGATGGAGAGGAAAAAATAATGCCAAGTGTCCTCAATTGGTTGCAAAGGCCAAGTGTCTCTCCAAGTTTGTTGAATTGGTTGAAGATATTTGATCAATTAAATATT